>NW_025955457.1:0-26434 GCF_022376445.1 Fomitopsis serialis | reverse complement strand
AACGTACAGTACGGACGCGTTCCACAGTCAATCTGTTAACTAGTAGCCTAGCCTACTGGGGGACAAGTACTGTATGGGGCATACGGTAAGTCCCGTGAGGGGCTACTAGTTACGGCGAAAGTCTCGCTGATCTGTCCACAGGGAAATTCTGGTTCAAATATTTTGGGATTCGCTCGGTTGAGGAAGTGCCACAATCCGAGACCGTGCTGTAACCTCGAATGTCCGAGATATCATTCTGATAGACTGCGGGTCTAACGCCGCTGCATTCTGAACGACGGTTTAGCGGGTCGACAGCGAAGCGCTGCACGAATCTTATCGCGGACTACGACCCCCAAGACTGCGGTAAAGCGGCAGTGAATGGCGATCGACGCGGTGCAGCGGGAGTACGACGTAGCTGTACATGTGTAAACGCTCAACGCGCCGCGGAGAACGAGGAGATGCTAGAAGGAGTAGGACGAAACGGGGCTAAGGACTTGAAGGTGTCCAAGGGAGTTGGAAGGGAGCATTATGGGTCTCGTGGCATCCCTCGCTGTCGTTAGTGAGGATGCGTTCAAGCGCTCCTCCCTCACGTACTACGGCTCTGCTCTTGCACTCACTACTGACGTTTGCCCCGCGAGTTGGCTGGCTACCGGTGCGTATTCACCGACATGGGCAGGCCGCCCGTAGCTTACTCACAACTCAGTAATAGGTTTACAGGAGCTTGGCGGTCGGAATC
This sequence comes from Fomitopsis serialis, assembly GCF_022376445.1. Taxonomy (NCBI): domain Eukaryota; kingdom Fungi; phylum Basidiomycota; class Agaricomycetes; order Polyporales; family Fomitopsidaceae; genus Fomitopsis; species Fomitopsis serialis. Next base: position 25,719 of record NW_025955457.1, on the reverse strand, counting down.
GCGCCTGCGTGATGGTTATGCATAAGGTGCTATAGTGTTATGACTATCCTTTGTGATCTAAGCTTCCGAACTGACACCCTCTGACACCGCGAGACGTCAGACGGCGTGTAGCTTGCTTTCCGATCCAGGAGGAACGTATTACACTCTACGTTAGAGGTAGATCTCGGGTGATGAATATCGGGCTATGGTAATTATTTTGTTCCATCCAGCGTCGCTGAGGCCCCTATGTAGACGTACTAACTACCGTGCTAGGCTCTCCCTTCCTTCCGTCTCGGTCTGTTCGCTGCGCATGTCAGGGTCACGGTATTCTGGCTTGCACTGTGCAAGATGCAACAGTCTCGGGGACGCCAGCGATATTCAAGCCTGTCTGCCCGTGTTCGCACACACGCCGTATTGACAGCCATGTCGACGTTCCATCATGCATTGGGCTTCGATGTTGCGCCTTTCTACTCACTCCAAGCCACACCGGTGCCCTAGGTGGAAGCCGGCTCTGTCTTGGGCTCTTGAGACGGACCATCCATGTGGACGCCACATGCACGGATGCATGTGGGTGCCACATGCTACATATAAAGCGAAGCCGTGGCTAACTGATCTTGGAACAGACGACCATCATAACAGGTCTCCCGCAAATGCCTACTTCAATGAGGTAAGTTTTGGGCCCTTCACTCATGGGTCAGCAGCTAAAGTTTGCTCAAAAGTGGGGCAATGGTTTACTGTATCAGTGATTACCGGGTAATGCCCATTCACGAAGCCACTGTTCGTCCTGATGGCGGCGTCCTTATCCGGGGTTTCTGATCGTCAAACTTCTTCCTGGTGATGAGTGTGAGTCTAGCCATCTCTACCTTCGCCACTCTCGTGAATTTACAATTACCGCAGATGTTTTCCTCGTGTCAACAGGCAGCGCAGCGCACGATCAGCCGAACGCCATAACTCTTCCGCGCGTCGCGAAGGTTGTGACTATAGAGGTAGGAACGCGGCTCTCCACCTGAATTCGTAACTAAAGAGATACTATCCAGCCTTATTCGATCATTTGCTGGGCCGACGAAAGAACAGGCATGCTACACAAAGTGAGGTTCGGCAATACCAAGGAGTTTCAGTCGCTCGTAGGGCTCTGCTTCAGCACCCCAGTTGAGCCTTCCACGGTTGAGCCTTCCACGGTTGAGCCTTCAAGGCATGCCTTCTGGCATGCCTGTATCGTGCTTCTTCTCTGTTGGGTGACAGGCTGTGTGTTCGCGTTCAAAGTGTTCATGACTGGCTATTAGCTCTGGATCGCCGCCGTCGATTCAAGTTTGTAGCATGTATGTCGATGTCTGCGCAGACCTCCTCCTCTTCAAATAATCTCTTCTATCGATTACGAACATATATTACACAACAACCCACGTACCGGGGGTTGTGCAGTAGGCTTGACGACTCCCAACCGTCTGCGATGTAGGTACGTGCCTGGGACTACTCTTGCCATATTGGGTAAGTATTCCCTTGCGAGGCCATGCCCCCGGGCCCGGCGCCAGTGCTTATGTTCGTTGACTCTCGGCTCTGTTGAATGTTCGTCTTTGAGTTATTATTGTCTTACCTCGAAGGCTACTACTGGTGAGATGTTCAAATTTGTCCTTCTCCGATTCTGATGTGAGTGTGAGCTCTGAGGACACATTGACGAACTGTGCCGGCGCGCGTCCGCCAGGCTTGAGGGGGCGAGTTGGGTGATCTCAGGCTCGAGGAGATGAACAAAGTGCGTGAGTGGACGACCGCCGGGTCGTGCGGAACGAAGTGGCTTATGACTGTGGCGCACTGGGAAGGTCTCGAGTAGACGAATCGCACAGTGGCCCAGGGAGTAGATCGACCGAACCGGTCAAGGACGCGAAATCGTATACACGCCACTGCACATACAATCGCGTGCAGAGAATCTACGACAAGGATAAAGGTCGACCTCGAGACCATCGTCGCCCAGGACGCCTTCAAGCTGTCTGACTAGGAGGCCCGCCGTCGCCTTGAGCAAGTCTGAACATAACGTACGTATCTGTAGGTTCATCGTATCCCTTGCCTTTGCATCCGCAAGTCTCATATGGCGTTAGATCCTTGTCATTCATGTGGAACAAGCTTTCCTAGTCATAGAGGGTGCAGCGCTTGTCGCTATCCTTCTGTCGAATGGCGAGCAACAACCCCTGGATCGGGAGTATGTCGTCAGTATCATCCTCCTGCTCGCAGACTCTGATACATCGTCCCCGCCGACTGCCGCCGTCGACGTCTCGATTCGATCATGCTGCCCTCACGGGCGAACCTCTTCACCAGAGCAGGAAGATTAGTGATTGTCGCTGCGTGCTGTACGTGTAATCCTATACAAGTTCGCTCTCAACGGTAACTAACTGAGAGTGTGCGTAGGGGTTAGCTTGCAAACGGGGCGAGACCGAGGGTGCGGTGCTCTCCACGGATAACTGGTCCCAACGTGCTCTTCATTCTACACCGCGTCGCTCGTCCGGTCACGACTACGACTTGCAAGAGTCTCGCCATCACCGACACTTTCTAACTGTTCCCGCCGTAAACACCGTCGCGGTCTCAGCGACATCACAGAAGACCCGTACCTTCCGTTTCGAGAGGCATCGACCCTGGCGATGTGGGCGCTCTCAGCGACACCTCTCGCGCGCTACCAAGCTCCTCGATCTCAAGCCGCTCAAACCCCGTTGACACGCGGGCCGAGATCACCTACCGCGAGGAATCGACCAGCTATCTTAAGTTTGGTACCAAGGGCATGAACGGCACAATCGTCGAGGTTTGCCCGCGCAAGAAGGCCGAGGTGCAGGTGACGATGAGGAGATTGCCGCCGGTAGTTTGTGTGCGTTCGCCTTCTCCTACAAGGAGGTCGAGGGCCATGATTTTGAGGCTGAGGGCAACGCATTCGATCTCATTGGTCGCCTCCCCATCTTCGACCCTCTCTGCTTGGACACCAAGCAGATGCTCGGCCAAGCACGTCAACGCCCTGTCCTCCGTCTCTCCTGGTCGCGAGGCGCAAGCCCACCCCAATCAGTATGCTACGCCGATGCGCCCCAGAGCCAGCACCCCGTTACAGGTTGCGTCAGCCAAAGAACAGCCTGAAGGCGGATCCTCGACGCTTTTGGCGCCTCTGCCTGCTGCCCGCTTCGACCTCCGCACGCCACAGTCAAACACTGAGACGGACTTGCACCTCAAATGACAAGCAGAGTCGATGACAATGCTGCGATTTCATTCAAACCATGAGAGCGGGTATGGCTCGGGTTCTGACTCCTGATGTGCGTGCGCAGACGACAATGAGCGGGCGCTTTTCGAGGGCGGTTCTGTGTCCCGGACGCCGCTCCATTGTGCTAAAAGCAAGGTCAAGGTCAAGTCGCCTGCGCTCGAAATGTTCACGAAGACGGGGCAGATGAGCAATGAAGAGGTCGCAGAGGCCGTTTCACCGGGCGGGCACGTCACGAAGCGACGTGCGCATTCCCGCCCGGTTGAACTGCTAGAGTCGGCGCAGGGCGCAGTTGTCGTAGGTTTTGAAAATTAGTTATGTGCTTTCTTCAGCTCAGGCCACTGCGATTAATGATGTAGCCCACAGGCGCCAGCTGTTCCACCCGTTAGCGGGCCACACAGCGCGAGCTCCGGTACTGTTCCTCGTCTTCGGCGCGCGTCTACCAGCTCTACGAGCGGGTCTTGAGTCCGATCCCAGGCGTGGAAAGAAATCGTCGAAGACAGGCGCTGTCACAAGTCCCCGCCCCAGTATGAACATCGCCGTTATGAAAGAAACCCCCCAGCGACGGAGTGTTCACAGGCGTGCAACCCACAGCTACGGCGGCTCAACTGGGATGCCTTCTGCGTGTATGTGGCATGAGCGCGTAGCCTCGTCACCGTCTCGTCTTCCAACTCCCGCAAGAAAGACGGCTCGTCGGAGGGTGAGCACGCCTTCCTTCTTTAACGGGCCCCCGATACATCATTCAGCTTCAGCATCGCTTCTGCGATGCCCAGCCCCACGAAGAGACAGAAGCGCAAGGCGCCTGCTTCCCCGCTGCAGAAGGAGTTCAGGCCACGCGATTCTGGAATCGATCGCTACTCCAGTGACGAGGACTACGGCGGGTTCCGCTTGCATGGCGGCGATCCGTTTTTACCGTCGATGCCCCGTGGTTCAACCTCCCTCAGCACTGTCAACTCATCGGAGAGCGATGACCTAGGCTCTGATTACACCTGGCTTCGGTCCCAGCCCGTCGTCTGGCTGTCCTGGTCTCGAAGTCAACATTGTCCATCCGGGCGATGACTCAGACGCCATGGAGGCGTTCATCGATCGACCGAATATGATCGACGCGGCACCAGGGCAAGGGCTTGAAGGTGCCGAAGAGAGCATGGCAGCCTCGTGCCATCCCTCGCTGCTGTTAGTGACTATCGCATTCAAGTGCTCTTCCTTCGCGTACTTCTGTGCTCGTGGACTCACTAGTGACATCTTGGGGACACCAGCAATGTTCAAGCCTGCCTGTCCTCATGCACGCGGTATGGTAGGTCGGCGTTCTGGCATCCGTTAGTAGTTGATGGTGCGCCCTTCTGCTTACTCTGAGCCATAACGGTGCCCTCGGCAGAAGTAGGTTTTGTCTTGGGCTCTTGAGCCGCTGCTCGAAGGACAATGCATGTGGGCGCCACATGCACAGATGCATGTTAGCGCCACATGCAGTATATAAGGCGAAGCCGTAGCTAACCGACCTTGGAACAGACGACCACCATGGCTTTGTTCTTCCCCCTCGCCACTGTGCTATCGCATGTTCGTGCTGTTTTAGGCCTCCCGCGAACGTCATCTGCAACCAAGTAAGTCTTGGGCTATTCCCTCATGAATCAATCGCTGAGTTTGGCCGACAGTGGGCAAAGGTGTACATGTCAGCGATTACGAAGAGATCCTCACCCATGAAACCGCTCTGCACCTTCGTAGCGGTGCCGCGACGCCCGGGTTGCTCTTCTTCATCCCACTCACTGATAATCATTGTGAGTTGACGCTCCCTTCTGCCTCCCCCGATCTGGTGAAATGACAGCTGCCACAGATGTCTTTTCGGGGTGACACGCCACACTGTGTACGACCAGCTGGTCATAGCTCTTTCGCACACCGTGAAGGTTTCACTGAACGAGGTACGAACATCGCTATCTATTTGAACACAGAGCTGAGAAATTCTCCAGCCGGAGTTGACCATATGCTGGGTTAATAATGCAGCAGCGTGCTGCACAAAGCGAAGATGCCCACTGCCGCGAGTTTTGGTCGCTCGCGGGCGCTGCTTCAGCGAGAACGACAAGGATGCTCGCCCACAGAGCAACAAGCCCTTCTGGCGCACGTTCTGCAATGCCTGCGTCGTGCTCCTTCTGTGTTCCACGACTGGCTACCTGTTATGGGTTGTGGCGGGCTATTTCCTTTGAAATCGTCGTAGCATATATGTCCTGCCTGTACGGATCTTCAAGTCCATCTCTGTAACTGTTCTCTATCCGATCACTGAATGTGCATATGAGTTGCGAGCACTGGCAGAGGTAATTATGATGACACCACATCTCGAAATTGGAGTCATGCGAGCCGTTGTAAATCGCAACGAACATAAAATGCTATCATGAAGATATCACACCTCGTTGGATCGGCGAGCGCATGAGCGTACGGGCCGTGGGCGTTGGGTGGGCGGCGAAAGTGTATGGCGAGGTCCACGACGGAGTGATGTGCGGGCGTGCGGGATTATGGATGTCAGAACGTTTGAAAGCGCAAACTTAGGGAATGGCGGCCTTCTTGTTCGTCGACGCACCTACTCACTGTATGGGGCCCGGACTGGCAGGCAAAGTCGTGAACTGTACATCGCCTGCAGTTGCCATTTCGGGTAATCCAGCTAATTTCGCGCATTGCGAGTCGCGCTCGCGCCTCCCCCGCGGCGCCGATACTAGTAGATCATCCCCGTCGACATCGGCCTCGTACGTTGCTACTGGTGAGACATTCGACAGATGCTTCCGTCACTCTAACTGATCTACCATATATAGTGGACAGCTCTATAAGGCTCTATGTGCCTCAGTCCGTCGTGATGGGCGATCTCAAGGTGAAGGGACAAAGGTCGTGAGTGTGGGCTCCATAGGACGCGGGTGGCCATTACCGCGCGAAGGTAAGCGGCCAACATGACTCGTAGATGGATGGTTAACGAATGAGATTTGTCAGACGGTCAAAGGAGAACGCGACGACTGGAGGGGGTACCACCGTAGCGGTGATTCAAGGAGCCGTCGAAGCATATTGGGAGACGGACGGAAGCTGTAATCGCCGTGAAGGTCTCAAGTAATCGAACCGCACAGTCAGCCAAGGAATTGCCGATTGCTGTGGTGAGCGCGAGGATACAGTTTTCCTGACTTGTTCGCCCTCCGACCACAGGCTGCTCTTTCTTATTCTGTCCCCTACCTGCACAGGAGGCTGGTTCTACCGAGCTGGTCAAGGATACCGACCTAACACACTCTTTCTGATCCTCTTGGACGACCAGCACACCCTTCTCTCTGCTCGGGGCTGAGCACCAATCTCTGTCGCCATACCACCCCGAGTTGACCTCATCTTCGCCTTTCGCTCCTCTCCAGCAAGAGTGCCATCTAGACGCGATGCCGCCGCGCGCGAGAATGCAAGGCAGGCAGAGCGCTAATAGACAAAGCTCCTACATGTCCTCAAGACGGGCGGCTTGCGTGCTGTCAGGAGCGGGGAGAAACGACTGGCAGCTGCTAGTTCTCATACTATGTCCACAAGTACATTAGCACGGCTGACACAGCGTGACCGGTGAGTGGATATCGTGTTAGTATGATGGACGCACTGACAGCCCGGAACAGACCTGCGGCCTCCATACTGCGAATCTTGCCGCCGTGCTTGATCTCACCTCTGTATATTGCCTTCTGTCGACTCTACGACTCATTCTGAATCACGCATATGTAACATCACCATAAGGACGGTGGCCTGGCGCGGCGCCGGGCTCGAGCAGCTGAGACCGCATCGAGTCGGTCATGGTCGGTCATGATACTCCGTGGCACCTCTCATACTACACGGATCCTCCATGTTCATCTCCGTCTCCGGCGCGTACTATAACTCTTTCACGAGGCCTACTCAGCGGTCTACTCGTCCGTCCTCCTGCTATGGTCAAGAGCCTTGTCGAGTCTTGGTGGAGACCACAAAGCACACTCCGTGCGGTGACGGACGCGTGGTTCGTTTCGCTTGAGAACCACGGCGCGCGAAGTACGTGCCTATCTCGTGCAGAAGAAGGACTTCCGGATGCTCGCTGGGCTGCCTGTACAATGCCTATGCTGGGCCTGGAACCACTGATCGTATGTTTATCCCTCCTGAACGCGCTCCTCGACCCGCCTCGCAGTCCTCCATGCCAATCATCGTCGTCCCCGTCCTCGTCCCGCGCTTCCTCAGTATCTACCACTGGTATGTCCTCTCGTTCACGAAGTACGGGCATCAGTCGAGCCACGACGCGTCGCTCACTCAGTCGTTCACGCTCGCAGGCATCGCCGACTGCCTCGTCCCGCTATCTCCGCGTTCATGTACGCGCCCTTCGACAGGAGACGATGGCGTTCATCCAGCGCACCATCGAGAAGGATCTCGCGGCGCACCTCAACCTGACGTCCATACTCTACTCTGCTCTGCCTCGCGCGCGATCGCCAAGGTCACGCCTGCTCCGCGAGTGCTGGTGCGGGTGCAAGCAGGGCGGTGGGCAAGGCACCGAGCTCTGGGAGATATACAGAACGAAAGCGCCGAACAACGTCGCGCCGGCTGCCTGCATGACCCGATGTTCGCGATCACGGTCACGAATGAAGCCCTGAATGCGTTCCTTGAGAGCGGTGATCATCGGTCTCCCGTACGTCCTCCGCGCTGTCGCTATGCTCCGCCCCTAGAGCATCCGCGAACGGGTACGCGGATTCGGCAAGAAAAGTGTGTGTCGTTAGAGGATGAGGCGGATGACAAGGGGCAGCGCCGGCGAGAGAACGGGAGAAAGGGAAGAGAGGGTGTTATGGAGGTGTGGAGGCAGGTCGCGCTGCCGCGTTGAGTTGTTTACAGGTCATAACGAGATGGTCACTCAATCTGGGTAGTTACGTTGCGGAGGCGGAAAAAGCATTGGACGCGAGGACGAAACGGCTACGTGTGGTACACGATCTGGCAAGCTATTGTTCAGGTTCATATTGAGCTAACACACCGACATAGTATCCTAGCGGAAAGATCACTCGTTCATCGGGTGCGGAGGTTTCGCGATTCAGAAAAGGTCGACCGCGAGGCCATCGTCGTCGGCATGTCCTTCACGCCCTCCGGTTGGATCGAAACGGTCTGACTGGCAAGGAGTGCCGATCGTCGCCCCGAGTTGCTCGGCGGGAGCATGCCTGTGTCAGAGGAACGTAATTGTTAGTTCGTGCTATTCTCTCCATCTCACTTTCCAGCGTCAGTGGTGTTAGGCCTTGTCATTCACATGGAACACGCTTCCTAGGTGCGGCGCTTTATCGCTATCCTTCTGTCGAATGGCGAGCAACAACCCTGGATCGGGAGTATGTCGTCAGTATCATCCTCCTGCTCGCAGATTCTGATACATCGTCCCCGCCGACTGCCGCCGTCGACGTCTCGATTCGATCATGCTGTGCTCACGGTGGACCTCTCACCAGAGCAGAAGATTGGTGATATCGCTGCGATCTGTACGTGTAATCCTATACAAGTTCGCTCTCACGGTAACTAACTGAGAATGTGCGTAGGGTTAGCTTGCAAACGGGCGAGACCGAGGGTGCGGTGCTCTCACGGATAACTGGTCCCAACATGTTCTTCATTCTACACCGCGTCGCTTGCCCGGTCACGACTACGATTCGCAGAGTCCGCCTAGATGAACCAACCATCCCTGTTCGGACGCCAAGCAAGCACTCGGCGACCCATGGCACGCCCTCGACTTCAAGGTCAAGGTGGTTATCGGCGACCAGCTCGCTCTCCGCGAAGGAAACTGATCGTTGCTCTGTCTCAACGACCACATCCCCGGCCAAAGTGCTCAAGGACGCTGTTGGCGAAGACGTTCCGTTCGACGGGATGATCCTCGACGCCGACAGTTGCGCAAGGCCTCTCCTCCGAGACCAGTGATAGTGCTCACGCCCTCCTCCCGTGCCAACGTCGGTATCGCCGTCGGGGTGCCACCGATGCAAGCACTCCAGATCACTGAAATTTGATTGAAAAGGTCTCACACCGTCGTCTACGTTTCCTAATTCACCGCGTCAGCATCGCCCTCATCAGCACAGCATGAAGACGATGTTCTACGACAAGTCGCGTTTGAGGGCGCCTTGCCGCAGGCGACGAACGACAGTTCCTTCCACCCGATCATCTACCGCCAGGAAACCTTGCGAACACTCATCCTCGTCAATCGTGCGGCGATTCTTCATAGGGAGGCCGTCATCGGTCGCATCTCGTCAAAAATCGGTGATGCGGGTTCCAAACACAGTGCGTCCATCTTTTCACGAGCGGTAGACCTCAGCTGAAAGCAATTGCGCGTAGAATTCCCGTCGATTGTCGATCGCCCGATCCTGCGGGCGCAGGAGCGAGTTCGCACGGCGGTCGTCAAGATATGATGATCGACGACGAGGCAACAGAAAACCGGAATGACCTGCAAGTCACGCAGCCGTGGAGCACAGTATGGTGCGTAAATGGCCTACGTCTTCGATGAGAAGCTCCGCGTCCTCGAGGAGTATGGCATCAGGGCGTGCATATCGCTGTTCAGGCCACGTGATTGCTGTATGCGTAAGGCACGTCGGACGCCTAGCTTGTGTCGCCGTGCTGCCACCACTGATGCTTGAACGCAGCTGCAGTCCTTGAATATGGACCAGCTGGCTGACGGGGACAACGACAGTCGAAGTGGCGACCGTGCGCATCTTCCGCTCAACTTCAGATGGCCGTGGCCGCCGCATCTGCCCCGGTTCTGACTGGCTCTACACCTCCGCAACGTCTGCGCCGTCAGGCACTGGATATACCTCGCGTCCGGGGTAGCCAATTCACAAACGGTGCGTAGCCGGAGGTTAAAGGTCACCCCGGACGTGAGGATCACGAACTCTTCACAAAGACAAACGGCTGGATGAAAACGAACGATACGCCGTCGCTTGCTTGGGCTAGTGTTGTGAGTTGCACTTTGTTCGATATATTTGTGCGAACGCTCAAGGGACACGCTTGCAGATCAACTCAAAACGTTCATTGTTCGCGTGCAACTACACGTCCATACCTGTCCTCCTTCTCAACCTCAATCTGTCTAATCTCACGTGGACCTCACCTTGCTCCATCACGTCGTCGCGCTGCACTGCTCGCTCTGCTTTGCGTCTGTAAGCTGACGATTCGCGCGACATCGCACTCACCTGGAAGTCCGGGAATCCATGAGTCAAGCACGAGTATGAACACATCGCCGATACCAAGAGACAAGAGCATCCGCAGTGTTCCCTGGGTACAAGTTCCAACCGGTGAAGAAGGAGGACAAGGAGAAACGCAAGGAAGAGGAGAAGGCTGAGAAGGCGAGAGTGAAGGAGGAGCTGAAGAAGGCCAAGTCGCGTCACGTACCGTACGTTCAGCAGGATCTCTTCGTCCCGGGCCGCCTCCCCAGCTCCCGCAACCGCCTTTTGTGCATCTCAACCACCCCTACCGCCCGCGCTCTCCACCACTCTCGGCCGCCTCGTCGCCGACCTGGACGCCCAGTCCCTTGTCTGTCGCTGGCGACTTCCCGGGGAGGACGACGCGCAGGACGTGAAGATGTCCTTCCCTGGACGTCCGTCATGTTGCCGCCGACGGAGAAACGGCCACGGGCTGGGAAAGGAAAGCAACCTGCGTACGATTCACGCATGCCCCCGCCTCTCGTACCAAGCAAAGTGTAGCCTGCGCCTGTGTCGCTCACGGCCGAGCGCATCTCGCCCCCTGGGCCTCGAGTTCGCAGACTGTCGAGCTACCCATGGTGGACGCGTCGTCTGCCTCAACATCCGCTCCCGCGGATGCTCCGAACATCGTAGTATCTGCAGCAGACTCAGGATCCTCGTCTGCGGAGCTGAAGGGAGAAGACTGCGATGGATGTATCGAATGATACTGGACCGTCGAACATGGACCCCGACTATAGGTTCATGAACTCAACCCTTTTGGAGCTGATGGGGTACGTGTTTTTCTCGTCCACCAGACGCGTCGTGGCCTTCACTGATCGACGTGTGAGCTACAGGACATGATGCAGTCCGGCATGCCTTTGTCGGACCTCTGAGGGCTGGACTGTGTCCAACCGTAGGCCCTGGACGACGGCTTCAGCGGCGCAAACGCCAATGCTACGGGGGAGCCAGGAGAGTACGAGCTTACGCCTGTCCAAATGACGGAGTTCAACGTGTTCCCGCCGCCGGGCGCGAACATCGAGGTCGGCGTCATGACCGGGCCCCTGCGCACGCACTCGAGGAGGTCTACCTACGTGTTCGCGGAGCTGCTCGACGGGCTCGACTGGTCGACCATGTCTGGTGGATCGATCTTTGGCTCCTTGCAGAGCGAGGGTGCCGACGGGGAGGCGGGAGGAAGCGGAGACGGGATGGACATGGATGGGTTGACGCGAACCCGATGCAGGAGCTGCGACGGAGCGTTGATCAGAACAGCCTTCGGTTTCAGGGGGCTTCAGGCCGGGTTCTTGCTGTATGTGCTAGGTACGTCGGATGCCTAGCTTGCGCCGCCGTGCAGCCACTGATGCTTGAACGCAGGTCTCACTACTGGTGTGGTCGTCGACACCGGTGACGATTTCACGATGGCTTCGCTCTACTGCATCTCACACGTTGGCTGAATATGGCTGGCCGGGACGTAACGCGGTATCTGATCAAGGTTCGGCTCATGCGAGGTACACGGTCGAACAAGCGGGTGACTTTAAGACTGTCCGAGAGATCCAGGAGAAGCTGTGCTATGTCAGGTGCGTGAAATCTGAAGAAAACCAGTCGGAAGCCATTGGACTCACCGTCAGCTACGATATGTACCTCGACATAAGACTATCGGAGGCAACAGTCCTCGTGGACGCAGTAAGTGCACGTCGATACGAGAGTTTGTGCGTCTGCTCACAGTGCGTCCAGCTGCTGAACGGCTGACTGATCAAGAGCGATTCGCAGCGATCTAGTGCATGTTCCGGCCACACCTCGTAGACGTTGAGCAACCGGGCGTATCAATGATGCTCTTCCAGGCCATCCAGGATGCCGTATCGTGTCCTACGTGTACCATGGCCTGTGAAGCTGGCTGGAGAAGGACATGGACCAACTCTACCTCATACAAGTGCTCGGCGGTGACCCGTCGCGCGACGGCTCAAGGTATGCTCCACACGTCCCGCGTATGATGGCTATGCCGAACGTCGAACGTCCTGATAATCCCTCATAGAAATCTAAGACTCACTGCGCAGAAAACGCATGGCGTTCCTCGGCGGTGTAGTGCTCGCAGACATCTTGAAGAATCAGGAAGGATTCTGGGTATCGCACAGGGAGTCGTTCGGGCAGGCTCCGCTCGCTAGACAAGCTGACGGCGGGGTGAACGGTTCCGCGCGAACTGTGTTCCGTTCCAGCGCAGGTAGGTCATGTACGTAGCTCCCTAGTCAGCATCTCATGAGCGCTGACTCGCGACTGCGCTCACAGTTCAGTCAAGATACGCCATCTTCCCATATGGGGGTGGCGCCGACATGCACGAACACCACCTTGATGTGATTTCACTCAAACACGCCCGCCATTTGTGTTGCAAATCTGCATGAATCAGTATGCGAATGGATGCGAATGATGTCGTGAATGGACGCAAGTCGCTTCTTCGATTTACACGAGTGGAGGCGAATTGTCTTTGTGGGTGGAGCGAATTGTTTTGTGAGTAGGGCGAATCATTTGGCGAGTAGGGGGCGAATCATTTGGCGAGTACGGGCGAATCGTTTATGGAATATGGGCGAATCGTTTGGCGAATCGCAAACGCGTTTGACCGACACAGAGAATTTCTGGCCGCCTAACATAGTGACGAACCATGCAGTATGTCAGGCTTCCGAACATCCATTCTGGGCTTTCCGTATTTGGCCGCCTTACATCACGCCTTTTAGTGGGCCGAACATAGCACCTGCTAGGGTGCCGCAAATACATAATGCTCGGCCCACGTACATTGTCCTTACATCATAAATTATATCCGCTTTGTTCTGGGCCCGCACATGGCTTCTGGAAGGGCGTCGCGCATTGCGCGAGCATTGTCCTAACATGCTCAATGATCGACCTCTGCGCGGCCTCCTAACATGGCGACAAACACGACCAATGTCGTGTCACCTGACATGCGGTGTTTAGTCTGCAATGTGAGGGCCTCGAACAAAGAGCGTGACATTTCCACTTTTCGTCCAGTGTTAGGGGGCCTTAGTCCGCCGCTTACTAATCTACACGGTCTTCCAATGTTAGGCCAATGTTAGGCGCTGCCACAACCCAGTTTGTCCCCAGTGTATCTGCGAAACTAGTGACTACACGCATCCGGTGCCTCTTGTCAACGCAAAGCGTATCGCCCGTTCACTTCGGTTTGGCGTCTTCGTGACTGCTGCCCATGCGCACGAGCCGGAGGGTGTCCTCGACCTCCTCCGTGATGCCCAGCTCGACCTTGAGCACCGTGTTCTGGAACGTCGTCATCATGAGGCCGCCGGGGTTCCGGATGCGCTCCTCAATGAGGTAGGGGTACAGGTCCTTCCCGCCCGCCGCAGACTCGTCGAGCCGCTGGAACGCGAACGGCGTCAGCGCATCCGGAGTGGGAAGCGGGTAGACACGCACTTGGAGGCGCCGACGGGCTTGTGGACCATCTCCTCGCTGTACTGGCCATTGCTGACACGGACTGCGCGCCCCGCTTGCCGAGCATGAGCGGAAGGTCGCTCGCGGTGATGTCGCCACCTGGGTCTGTCCCGCTCTCGAGGAGCTCCTTGATGAGGTGCGGCACGGGTTCCGACTGGTCGGGTTGTGGAAGGCGTCCTCTCCTGAAAACCCGTGCGTCAGCTGCCGTCGTATCGGTGGATGTGGAGGGGACGCATTGCACGCGTCGTAATCGACGCAGTTATGCGCGCTGAGGTCGATCCTGTCCGTCCAGTAGTTGCGATTCATCGCGTTCGCAGCGTGGTGCGGGGCGAAGAAACAGGAGGTCGGCGAGAGGTTGAATATCTCCCGGCATTCGGTGTTGAGCTCGCGGGAAGTGATGTTGCGCCAGTTTCGAGGGAGGGTTCCTGACCGCGCTGACACTCAGCAATTGCCGTTTATGTGTAGTGGGATATGCACCTTGGTTCGCCATGGCGTTCAGCATCGAGAAGCAGCTCCAACTGTCCGTGTCTTTCGGAGGGATGAGCCGTGGCCAGAGCCCGCCCTCGCCCGGCCGGCCTTCTGGCACCACGCGGTCTTCAGGCAGGAGCGGTGAGAACGCGTTGTGCAGAGTTGATGCCAGGTCCCAGATGAGTCGGCGAAGGGGGAGGATGATATTCGCGACGCCGTAGATGAGGCCGACGCCTAGTCGTGCTGCTACCGCTGCAAATGAGGATGTCATGGTGGTGGATGGTGGTTGACGTGTGGGCGGGGTAGACGTGGGCGGGATAGACGCGGTCGCGGTGAGTCAGGCGTGACAAGCAACCAGGGTAGGGCTCATGCACGCTCGGGCGTCGCAGGCAGGGCCGCGGAGGGAAACTGCCAACGTGTACTGACGCGACATCCTCCGCTAGGGCCTTCGTGGCCAGGGAGTCGCTCCGCTCAGACGCGATCTCGAAAATGGCGTCCGTCGTTCGCCACGCCTCCTTGAACGACGCAGCGCACGCTTTGAGAAACGCCTCATTGCTGAGCTCGCGCGCCCGAGCCAAGAGCGGCGCGACGTACTCGCCTACCTAAAGCCACCCCTTTGGGACATGCGCCTAAGAGATGTCGCTGTAGACCCGCCGCGTCCCCCGCTAGCCGATCCGCAAACGCGAGTAGCACGCCCGCCGCGGGCAGGAGTGCGCGAACCGTTCTGGTGCTGCGTTCCCCGAGCGCCGCGAGGATCTCGCCCACGAATGCGCCCGTCGCGTCAAAGTCGAGTTGCTCGTCCTCAGTGAAGTTGTCCAGCGGGCGCCGCTTCGCCTGCTTGTAGAAGATCCCCCACTTCTGGACCCACACCATGCCCGGCTCCCAGCGCACCCCACTGCTCCCTCCGGAGCCGACAGACCCCTGCCCCGGCCGCCACTCCCCTCGCCACCGCTCCCATCCCAGACCTCCCAGCTCACCTAGGCCGCCTCGCGCATCCCGGCTTTGTCTGCCCATCCATCCGCAGCGCCGAACGCAGTGAGTGGGGCGTCTTGAAAACGGCCCCAACTGCGGTGAAGAAAGACCCACCTGCCCACCCCCAAGGGGGAAGCGGCGAGCTGAGGGCGAGAGGGGGCTGGTGGGAGTAGAGGTGAGAAGAAGAGCGCACCCTTCGTTTAGAATGTCTGTCCTATGACGATGGGGCGCAGTGGGGCCAATTGAATGCAGGAGCGGCCTACTTATATACGCCCGCGCCTGCCAAGGTGGCGCGCGCATTAAACAAACGCGAGGCGCGTCAGTCACGTGATGCGCGTCAGTCACGTGATGACGACCAACGCGAACACGTGTTCCTTTGCGACACCAACTGGATTCGCCGCCCATTCTTGTACACCCACCCATGTTCTCGCATGCCCGCCCTTGTCGTCTTGCTAATTCGATCAACCACCCGACGCCCACCCACGCCTGCCCTCTCACGCTCGCCTTCATGCCCGCTCGCCCTCGGCCTTGCCCGCCACCCCCCAATCTACCTACCCTGCATCACCATCCGCATTGTGCACAACCTGCCCGGTCAGTACCAGTACGGTCGACGCTCCGCATTGCCTCGCCCATACACTTGCCCTCTCGCGTGCTCTCGCCTACCCACCTGGACTTTCCAGCTCGCCCTCGCTGATTCGCTCGCTCACTCGGTTCGCCCGCTCTCCCGGTTCGCCCCCTTGCCAGCTCGCCTGCGTGTTCTGTCTCACCGTCTGCTGGTACTCTCAATAGCTCGATCGTCCACCCGCCCGCCCGTGCTTGCTCTCCCGAGTTCGCTTTCGCTCTCGCCCTCGGCTTCTTGCCCGCCCGAACCACCATCTGCTTCGTGCGCAACCACACCCGCGGTCAGCCGTATGACGCCGCCCTCCGTGAGTTACGGCGGTACCGAGTACGCCCACTTGTTCACCACTCGCCCGCATTTACTGCTTGCCCGTTCGTCCGTTCTTGCACGTTTTCGACGTGCTACTTCGCGCCGTTCATCGTCCTGCACCCCGGACGCCACGCCGAGATGCTCGCGGAGCGTATGCGGAAGAACGACGTCGACTGCTGGCTGATCAATGCGGGCTCGACGGGCGACCAGTACGGGACGGGTAAGCGCTGCCCGCTCAATTACACGCGCATGGTGGTGCACTCGGGCGAGCTTGCCAAGGCGGAGTACGAGACGTTCCGTGTCGGGACGTTCGGTCTCCAGGTCCCGACCCACATCGAGGGCGTGCCGCGCGAGCTGTCGAGCCTCTGCTTGGCGTGGACGGACAAGGCGGCGTTTGAGAGGGAGGTGAGGAAGCTGGCGGTGATGTTCCAGAAGGCGTTTGCGCTGTATCCATAGGACGTGGAGAAGGTCGGACTTGCGGGCATCGGGACATTCCCTTTTCGTCGACGATACCACGGCCAGCGTAGGACAGGGCCTTCGACGCCGTCGCGTCCACAGAGACGTGGCTTGACGTGGCGGGGATGGGTGTCATTGGATGAGTACGACCGCGACTCCAGACGTGGAGAATCCTAGGATCAGGACTTCCTTTCGGTACCTGGACCCTGTCTGTACCCATTCCAAGACGTCCGAAGTAACGCTGCTCGCGGGACGACAGGCGCGGCGGCTTTCTCTGCGACATACCCCAAGCGCCCGACGTTGATACCCGCACGCTCTCGCTGTCTCCAGCACTCTCGTGTGCCCCGTTCGGCAGCGCTCGAGAGCACGTGTCTGACTGCACACTTACGAGGCTGCGCGTCGTGTGGTACGCCGCCAAAGTCGCGTCGTACGCTTGCTGTACCCGGCTAACCTCTCCACCGATCCTCGTCCTCTATTGCGACACCAGACGCGCCATGAGTAGTCGACGAACATGCGTGGGTGGCTACGCGTGTGGCTGCGACAAGCACCGAGCCAATCCGCACGGCGTAGCGGACCAGCAACCCACTGCAATCATGCAACCAACGCAGACGCCCATCCCCGAACATCGCTTCGCCCTCAACACTGACAAGGTCTGCAGCCAGTGAGCTTGCATCGGTACGTGGATAATGCCTGTTCATTGATTGTATGTAAGTGGCAATCTGCTCCATCCTACCCACCTCGCCGCAGCACGGCCAATTCTGCGCATACGTACGAGATTTACCAAACTCACAGAAACATACAAGCAAAAGATCGGGGACGGGGCGAAGACCACACGAAATGAAGATCAGAGGCGAGTATGGGTATGGGGCAGGCCGGGGGAGACCGTAAACATCAGCGCCGTACGCGGGTACGGAGAGACGAGAGGAAGACAGAGGCATGAAGATACCTGGCGAGTACGAGGCAGGCCAGGGTTGTGCGTGACGAAACTCGTGGCAGTAGTTCAACAACCGCAGGCGTACCCCCGCAGCCAACGGAGGCTGGACCGTACGGCCCGATGGCTAGGTCCCATCGCGCGGTCACTGCACACAGCAATCGCGGCTTCAACCAGTCTGGTCACGCGCCTCCGCTATCCTCATCATACAAGCAGTTCATCGGTGACCCTCGTGTCGAACCTGCCCAACACTTCGCTATCTACGCCGGCGCGTCCCACGACGTCCCTAACTGATGACAAATAAAAGGTAAGTCATGCAATCCAACATCAAAGTGGTGCGAGAAAAAGGGCGACTAATGAAGACATGTAAGATAGGAAAGACTACGCATAGAATGCACGATAATGCAAGATCTGTGTCGTGCACCTTTGGCCATGACTTCTATCACCGGGGCTATTCCAAGGCTATTCTGCACCTCAGCCCCGCGCTACCGCCCCGACAGCACCGGCGACTTCAAGAAAACCGCCGTATTCATGTTGCTCGTCGGCATCTATAAGGACGCGCCCAGGTACGTACGTCATTGCTTCAACTCGAACTGATCTAACAGAGAACGTGTGCTGGAGCAGGAATCGTGCGACTGCTACGAGCTACGTCTCGTTGAATCAGTCGCACAACCCTTCCCTGCAGGCGGACGACGCCTCTGGGTGCTACGTCAGCATTTGCGCATCTCGCAGGCCCCGCGCTGCTGGCTCGGCTGACAATCCGCTAGATGCAGGTTCCTGCAGAGGCAGCGCTAATGCATGATTACGCCCTGTTGCTCCAGGCGGAAGGAGCTTACAGTCCGGCACATGGGAGAAGCATCCCTTCCGCCTCGGGTGAGCGGCGACAACCCTTGTTAGGGTCGGCCTCTTCGCTGGCCCATCTATGCTCCACCTCGCGTCTCGCAGTTCATCTGCCGCTTCACGGCGTGCCTCCTGGGGGGCCCTTGGACACCCATTATGCTTTCCCGGAACTGGTCGCTCGTGTGGCGGGCGTTCTTTGCACATGCCGGTCACGAACATCATGCTCACGAGGTACGTCGGCTCGGCATGAGGCCCGGCCAACGACGCTCATCTGCACTTCGTACAAGGCTTGGCGTCTTACATGGGCCAACAGTCGCATACCTTCCGCCGCTTGTCTACCGCGTCTCGGGCCATCGCCACCGTCAGTCCGTTCACACGCAGACTGTCCGCGCTGCAAGGTCTATGTCAAGGAGCCCGCGGAACATGGCTTGCAAACGCCCCACCACGGAGGTCACGCCGGTACACACAACACGACCCAGGCGATGCATCGCCTCGTTTGTGCGAGGTCGTCGCCACTTGCTACGCTTGTCATGCACGGTTGTATGAAAGCCGGGCAAACTGCCTGCCAGCGTCGAGGACAGGTACGATTCGCCCTCTTGAGACTGTCGCTGCTCGCCGTCTCCCCGCACTGGCCAGACCGCCGGTGACATGATGCACTGACATCCGTCGGACCATCCGTTCGCCATCAACAAGCCCACTGACGGCGGTCAACGCCGTGTATCGTCGCCCTGCAAGCTACTATCCCACGCCAACCCTAGTCAAGATGCGCTGCGTCTACGTCACCTCTCGGGGCGGTCGCTGCTTTGCACTTTGTGGGCCCGGTCCCCGCTGTTCGGCGAAGACACAAGGCATCGCTATCCGGCGAGCTGGCTTACGACGGCTCACACCCCGAGGCCAACTCACCCGGTCTGCAAGTCATCCGTCGCCTCCGAGTCTTGGATTGGCTGCTTGAGCGCGCGCATGCATAGTCGGTCTGTGCCGATCGACGAAGACACGACATCTTGATTCCGCCTCTTGCCCCTACGCGCCGCGCTCGCCAGCACCGCAGACGACACGGCGTCGGGCAAGCAAGCCCATTTCGAGAGCGCGCGATCATCAAGACCCCGTTACTACGGTACGTCCATCGTTCAAAACGTTCGTCGACTCACTTTTAGCCCAACGTAGATACGCTCGAACAGACACCGCAGCATTCATCATACTGCGCGCCCAGCACCGCATATAAGCTGTAGGGGGACAGAGGTGCATATACCCAGCCATCACAGCGCCGAAGCCTCGGTACAACGCTCCGGAAGACTACGAGCGCGGCGTCCATGACCCTCGCGTGCAATCGCAGCAGCCCGACAGGCCGTATTCCGAGCGCCATGTCCTAAGATCGCATCCGGATTTTTGCTCTCAGCTGCTGGTGAGTGTCCTGGCACGTTCTTGTAGTTAGACTAATCGAAAACACCGGCCTGAAGTATGTTTCCAAGCACAGCTGTCTTCAAGAATTGGGTTTGTACAGACTTCGAGAGTGCGTGTGCCTCTGTGTCGGACCGGCTTTCGTTCGTCAAGATCTTCCATAGGTGTGCTGTGTTCTCAACATGTTGAATGCAGTCTGATAGTGCCATATCACATTTAGTGGTGCAGTTGGGAGGGGACTTGCCATATTGCTATTGTGACATGCACACTCTGTCTGGTCTTGGTATGGAAGGAAAGAGGAATGAGTGGACAGAAATCCAGACAACTTGAGCATACTCACTGTAGGATCTGACTTTATGACTCTTGGCCACAAGGGTTGTGTTCCTCATGTTGTCATTTGCAAATGTGGAACAGCATATACCACTTCTAGGACCATAGCAATAACACAGGTAATCAAGACAGCATAATTGTACTGGTAGGAAAGTTAGCTAGTTTTGGGAAACAATCTTTCCACCTCAACATTATAATCCAATGTGGTAGTAGCTCCTGCCTCTGCAGCCTGTTTCAAAGTAGGATGCCCAGACTCTGATGTTTGAAGCATTGTGGCCATATTGAACCACACCATAGAACCCCTCCCACAATCATCTCCTGGGATGGCCTTGCAATTGTGAATAGTAGGGACACTGCCATCAGTGTGTATGAACTTGAGGTCTGCATATGCCAGCTAAGATGAGAATACACATGCAGCACTTGAATGATATACTTGCCATGCACATCAATGTTAAAGTGCAAAAACAGGGAGGATGGGTACATAACTGGGGTCCAGGGTGGCATTTCCACAACAATGCCAGCCTCCCAAATTACCAGCCATGATCTGTGCTTTGAGTTGAATCTGGCTGTACATGTGATGTATTAAGTCATTATCTTGAGTCATACTTGAAACTCACAGTTGGGGTGCACATACACCATCAATACACATATACCAACAGGATTTTTGGAATCTGCATGTGGCATGCAATGTACACGAGTGTCATTTGGGAAGATTCCATTGAGGCAGAAATTCCAGAAGCTTCCAAAGAGTGGGCATGCTCCTGTGTTATCTGCATGCCATTTTGCAGACTGTTGAAACCTGTGATAGACAGCAGGAAATACAGCTTCCACTGTGCTTTCAATCAGCTTGCTACCAACAAAGGTTAGCAGAGAGAGGAAAGTGATATGTACAACCTACTTTAAGCATATAAACAGCTCATCCCTGAGAAGTGCATCAACCTTCTGTTTGTTGTCTAGGTGCCACTTTGTGAAGGCTACAGTCTGTGAGGAAGTAGATTAAAGTAAGCCAACATCCAGACAAAAACAACATACAGGAGATGACTGGCGCCAGTGACCTATAATGCAGGCCAGATGTGGCCCTCTAACCCCATCCAAAGCCTTCCTCCTCTCCTTCTCATCTTGAAGAGCACCATGAATCAGTGTGTCATGGATGTGAACAAACTTCTCAGCATCAAGAAATGCGGCAGGGAAACCTCGATAAAAGAACAGCCTGTTGTAGACATCCACTACCTTGACTATGGACTGAGGTCTACCAAATTGCTGAGATCCTAGCTGATGATCAGAAGCATGATGCTCACCCATTGCCAGTGTAGGGTAAAGGTAGGAATTTGGAAACATCTTCCTTGATACTCCCATCTAACCAGCGTGCTTTGATGTCTTCACGTGAAAGTACAGGGATGGCTCTGCCTTGCCATCCCGTTTTGGTCACGTTGACGTCGGTCTTCATATTGAAAGAGCGCATGGTGACAGTGGTTCCAGTAGATGCAACGCGCTCTTGCAGAGAGATCCGCCTCCGTTTCTCCTTTTGTTCCTTTTGTTGCTGAAGCCTGCGCTGCTTGAGACGCTCGAGGGAACCCTTCCCACTTCGGTTACGTCTTGGCTTGTCCGCAGTAGAAGACGCCGTAGACAACATGGCAGCATTAGGAGCTGCGTGCAACTTAGGGCCCGATGTTGCTCTGCACATGAAAACAGTTAATCCAGCCATGCATAGAGATACAAGACTCACATCGTAAATGCTGGAGTCGGGACGTTCAGTCTCAACTCATTATTCTGCTTGACGTGGTACAGGAAGCCTACTTGGTCTATGTCAGTTACAGTGTTTTCCTGTTGGGTGTGAACGAAGCACACCGGGAGGATCATGGGATGCGTCAGACGTGTCGTCTTCATCATCGGTGAT
This sequence comes from Fomitopsis serialis, assembly GCF_022376445.1. Taxonomy (NCBI): domain Eukaryota; kingdom Fungi; phylum Basidiomycota; class Agaricomycetes; order Polyporales; family Fomitopsidaceae; genus Fomitopsis; species Fomitopsis serialis. The sequence goes on along the minus strand of NW_025955457.1, from coordinate 3,714 downwards.
CTCGCCTTCTTCCTTCTCCAGATTGCGAGCAACGGCAGTGGCCTTGCCCAATGTGCGATCCGAGGCTTCGTCTAGCAATCAGTGCAGCAATGAGGACCTGATGCAGCAGATGTCTGAGCGACGCTCACCCTTTTCAAACTCTACCCCAAGCGCGATGCAGTCGAGCGCAATGCACTCCGGATGAGCTAGGTAGTCCTTCATATCATCTTGTGTTTCGTGCGCGGCCAGAAAGTCCAACACCAGACCCCTCACGTCGCAGGGTGCAGTCACAGTCTGCATAGCAGTAAGTTAGCAGGCAACTATCTGACCCCCATCGAAGTGCGCACCACTCCTTGCTCGGGAGGCGAGTTCATGCTCAGTTGAAGAGGCCTATCTGAAGACGCCGTGGAGAACAGTACAAAGAAGTAGCTAAAGACAGCAGTGCGTGAAGAAAGCGGTATTGCCAGTGGGTGGAGGAGTGCAAAGCTGTTCGATCGCCGCGCGTTCTACGGGCGCGTCTCGCGGCCAGCTGAGCGCGTATTCGCACACTCCATCCCTTCTCTCGCCCCTTCTCTTCACCCATGCCGCCATGTCCTCAGAACCCAATGGAAACGGCCTCGACAACGAATAGCAACCGCTCGCTGGCAGCCTCCAGGTCATGAGCGACGCAGGTGACGACGACCGCTCGACCCCACCAGCGCGCAGTCGGTAAGGCAAGGACGCCCACCCCGACGGAAACGGCCATAGCATCGCGGGTCTGCATCATCACGCCCCCACTCAGACGGAGAGCTGGTGGGCTCTGGAGAAGACGGCGACAAGACTGGGAGTGAAAACGATGACGATGGCCAAGTGAAGACGACGAGGACGAGGACGAGGAGCCTGCGCTGAAGTACGAGCGACTTGGGGGCATCACTCACCAGCTCCTTCAGAAGGACTTGGCCTCCGCCATTGCGTATGCAAACCAGCGAATAGTAAGCTGTTCCGTATGCAACTACAATGTACGTTGTTGATTAGTCTTAAGCCCTTGGCACGTACGGCGGCATGCTGCACATCCTATCCCTTACCGGCGAGCTCATCAAGTCCTTCCAGCCCCATTCCGCCTCCATTGCCGTCATCTCCGTCGACATCACCGGAGATTGGGACACAACTGCTTTGTTCCATCAACGGGGTGTCAAGATCTACTACAGTCCCCCAGACGCGCATCACCTACATCGACCGCCCGCCTGACAGCTCTCGCGCCGATCTGTTCAAATGCACCCTTCACTGGCAGGATGACTCCTCACTCCTCGTCGCCTGGGCCGACCAGATCAAGGTCACTCGCGTCCGCGCCAGGCCGCGCACACCCACCGCCTCCGCCTCCGCCAACCTGCCCCCGTTCCTCGTTGACATCACCGCCGTCTTCCAGCTTGACTGCATGGTCTCGGGCATCGTTCCACACCCACTCGGCAACTCCCCCTCCACCGCCGGCACGGGCATGTTCCCTATCCCGAGCGACGCCGCTAGTGTTACTTCGGGAGGCTCCGCCGTGCAGAAGACCGCGGCGGCCCCGAGCCTGACCGCCTTCCTCATCGTCGCGTACACACCACCGGGCACGTCGCTCCTCACGGGCAACGAGGCCGCAGCCGACCGTGCGGAGCAGATGCGCAAGGCGGCTGAACGCCCCGAGCTCCGTATTGTCTCGCGCGGAGGGGAGGAGCTTGCCGCAGACGCACTTGTGATCGCAGGCTTCGAGCGGTGGGGATGCAATGATTATGTGTTGATAGAGGTGGACGCGACGTTGGCGGAGAGGTATTACGTCGTGCTCAGTCCGAGGGACATCGTCGTTGTGCGCCCTAGGGATTGGCGGGATCACGTTGCTTGGCTGGTAGAGCGACAGAGATACGAGGAGGCGCTAGAGGTGATTGAGAGGCAGGCTGCAATGGGCGTGACTGCCGCGCCGGGGCAGGACGCTGTGGACGCCGTGCACGTCGGTCAGCGGTACATCGAGCATCTGGTCAGCCAAGGTATGTCAAAATCTCAACGCGTCTTACACCGTACCGATCCGAACCGCACATAGGCAACTGGGCGAAGGCCGCGCGCCTCTGTCCGAAAGTCTGTGGACAGGATCTGAAGCGATGGGAGGACTGGATATTCCTGTTTGCGCAGAAGCACCAACTCCAGGTATGTCTTGGATGCACCGGACAGCGACGCTACCTGGCTGACATGTCTTGGCTTCGCAGGCGATCATTCCATTCGTCCCGACAGAATCGCCCACACTAGGTCATCTCGTATACGAGATGATTCTTGCGTACTTTCTTGCGCACGATCGTCACGTACGTATTGCCCCACACATACCAAGTTGATCGTTCTCAATAGTTGTGCTCGGATATAGGCGCTATTGCGGATGATCAAGAGCTGGCCGAAGGAGATCTACGATGTGCCCGCCGTCATAGTAGCCGTGCAAGCTGAGCTAGACCGTGCTCCCTCATCGGCGATGAAGACAACAGCGCCTGAGACAGTGCTTCTCATGGAATGTCTCGCCGAGCTGTGAGTTAGCCGACACTGCGTCTTCTGGGTGTCCATTCTGACGCTCACGTATTCAGGCATACCATGAATCGACAGCCTGGCAAGGCCCTTCCCTACTTCTTGCGCTTGCGACGGCCGAACGTCTTTGACCTCATTCGCGAGAACAACCTATTCACTGCGGTGCAAGATCAGGCCCTCCTCCTGGTTGAGTTTGACCACGAGCTCATGGAGAAGCAGAGGAGAGAAGGCGAAGACGTGCGTCGGGAAGACAGTAGAGCGATTGCATTGCTCGTGGACCATATACATTCAATACCCGTAGGCGTTCAGCAGTGTCGCCACGATTACGGTGCTAACGCATCCTCTTGACTTCGTAGATCGGACGAGTTGTCCAGCAGTTACAAGGACGACCCGACTATCTATACCTCTACTTGGATGCCTTGTTCCACAAGGACCCTCACCTAACATCTGACTTTGCAGACATGCAGGTTCGTCCAAACTACTCTCGATTTGTCTTATTTTTGATACAAGGACATCACAGGTCAAACTATGCGCGGAACATGCACCTGACCGACTCATGAACTTCTTACGTTCGAGCAACTACTACAGTCTTGAACAGGCAATGCAATGAATTGTACGAGGCTGTTCCAATACTGACAGAGACAACTAGGCGTACCGCGTATGTAACGACCGAGACATGGTCCCAGAGATGGTGTTCCTGCTGGGTCGGATGGGGAATAACAAGCAGGCATTGACCTTGATTATCGAGCGACTGGGCGATGTCAATCGGGTATGTCAAATGTTCTCAGCGTGCTCCTCGTGCTAAATGTGCTCGCTATTGACCGAAGGCTATCGACTTCGCTCGCCACACCAGGCAGCGTCTTTGCCCTATAATCATAGAGTAACCGACGTGCCGAAACCACCAATGGTATAGGGCCAGCCGACGGCGGCCGACGCTTTATACACAACCCACACCCGTTGATTGGCCGACCGTCGGCTACAAAAGAAACCGAGCGGCTGTACGCAGCTTGTACTAGGGCGCGTCTACGTGCGCGGCGCCAGGCCCTTGCAAGAGGCGGGCATTTCATGCGCGGATTGCGCGGCGGATTGGCCATGATGAAGACATCTACCCGGGTCGGCCGGGCTTTCTTTCGCAGCGAGCGCATTGCCTAAGTGACAAGTCGACTGGGAGAAAGCGAGCTGAGTGTCGCAAACACTGAATATATGTAGTGG
>NW_025955456.1:0-26502 GCF_022376445.1 Fomitopsis serialis | reverse complement strand
CCTTGAGTTGCGTCTGGGATCCGTGGAGCGGGCGGGTGTCCGACCGGGACGTGCAGCAGGCAGCTCAGGATACGCTCGTGCATTTCAGTGGCAGGGCCAGCCCGGAGCTAGGTGGGCGGAGGGCATTTGAGCGCGTCCCAGCACGCAGAGAGGGCCTTCAGACCGTGACGCCAATGCAGCACGGAGGTTGATCGGGATCTTCATGCGAAAGCGGGCGCTGAGTCGGGTGTTGAGTGTGGGATGCGGGGCACCGGGGGGCGGGGCGGCGTGCGCTTGAGGGTCCAGCGGGACCGCAGCCCAGCATTCCAGCGGCAGTGCGGCAAGACAGCAGCCAGAATGCAGAGTCGAGGCGCACGTACGAGCCTCAGCAGGGGAGAAGACACCGTGTTCGTCCCGACGCGCAGACACAGAGCGAATGCACGTGCACCTGCACACGTCGTTCATGGTTGCAGTGAGCCCGAGCTTAGCCCGAGCCGCCTGCGGTCTAGACCGCCTATGATTGTCAGGGACGCTGGGAGCTGCAGCACTCCGAGGCGTCCGGAGCCCTTTTCCGTGCAATCGCCTTGCACGAACGAAGATTGCGCTGGAGATTGCGACGGCTGATTTTGAAGCGGGCCGCATCTGGGGAGACGCGGACGTTCCACGCAGAATCGGAGGCGTTGCGAGCCTCGGAGAACACGGGCAGCGAACGTGTGTAGTGTTCGAGTACAAAGCCCGGAGAAATGTTCGGCGCAGAAGCGAGTCCAACCCGTTAATCCGTTGCAGGTCGTGCGCCAGTGCGACAGCCACCGACGCGCTCCGCACATGCGCCCGAAGGTGGCAACAGCGGGGTGGGGCGGCTCACGATGTATGTGCCTCGCAAACCGACCGTTACAGTGCGGACTCCTCGCCGGGAGGCACGATATGCCATTCGTAGCCTAGGACGTGCGCCACGGGGTGCACGGCGTGAGTCGCGTATATGAGCGATCAGAGAGGCGTTGGGGCGGCGCAGCCACGGCTCACGATGTGCTGGGCACCCGTCACCGCGCCGTGTCAGACGGAGGCGCGAGGCGAGCATGGGAGGGTTCGCGGACATATTTCTCCAGGGGCGCGGGGTGCGTTCTGGGCTGGCGACTGAATTGGGCGGGAGTGCGTCTGTGCGCACGCCGGTCAGCTGTCCAATCAGGCGCGGGGAGAGGGGGGGGCGCGTCAGGACCTCAGGAGCGCCCTCCTGAGATTCGCGTGCACGTTTGTTTCGGATTCATTGGACGCAATGAATCTTGACGACGACGCGGGCGCAATAGAGTCGTGGCGACCCAGTGTGCCGGAGCAGCGTCTCGGGACCCAGAGGGAGCGGGATGGAGCGTCTGGAAAGGGACGAAGGAAGAGAAGGCTCGCGCACGGCCCATTCAAATATTCAACAGCGATGACTTACGCCGGGCGCGTGATGGTGCCTTGGCAATCGGCAGCGGCAGAGGTGCCGATGCAGTGTGCAGACCGACAACGACGCATCACCCGCTCGCGAACTCATGGCTTCTGACATGGCAGCCCGGGTGGCGAGAGGGGCGGCGGACGCTGCGAGAATCCCCGTCGCGTCGGATTGATTTCGTTTGTGCTTCTCAGCTGGTGGGCTGGTCGAGGCGTGCGCGGTGTCGCTGGAAGGAGGCATCGAGATAAGGCGAGCTGCGATTGATAGCGGATTGCGTTTCGCTGTCAGGACTGGCGGCGACGGGCGCGGGGGAGGGCGACGTGGGAGGGACGCTGCAGGACGGCTTGGCACGATGACTGGACCGCGACGGTGGGCTGGCTCCGAAGGACGAACGGCTGCGGGCGGGTGCGAGCCTCGTGCCCTGCGACTCCCGGTCTCCCGCCACAAAGCAGAACTCGCCGGCGAAACCAACATTATGCCTCCGCGGCCGGCGCGGCCAGTCGGGTGCCGTGCGCGCGCTGCCATTGGCCGGTCGCACGCGGCGTGTCTCGGCGCCGGGCACGGCCAACGCCGGCGCCTCAGTCCGTCGCGGCGCGGCAGGCCCTCCGGAGACGCCGCGTGGCGCGTCGTCGTTACGAGCGGGCAGCGGGTGGTCGCGATGTGGGGGAGACGCCGTGCCGTAAGGGGACGTCACTGGGTGGGCTTCGCGGCGGGGCGGAGGAAACGCGGCGTCGCAGGGGGCGATCTGCGCGAAGCCAGCGCGTGCGAGAAGGCGGGGGCGAGCTGCGTCATGGGCTGGTGTGCGTCCGCATCAGGCAGGAGGCGTGACACCGAGGTGACAGACGTCTGCGCCGCATCGCTATCTCAGTTCGCAGACAGGATCAATCGGATCGAGGGAAGCGTTCGATGGAAGGGAAGGCTGCGAAGCGGGCTGCGATTGGCAGGCGAAGACAGGGCGAAGACGAGAACGCGCATGCGGCGTGGTCGTGCGTTGGTCGTGCGTGTGTCAAGCGAGTGGGCAGCCCGGGGGCGGCAGCCATCCCGAGGAACGGCCAGCATCAGAGGTCGTATCCACAGGGATTTCTCGCCAGCGCAGCGGGACGCGTCGGAACGCCCCTTGGTGACCGGGCGAGCCCATGCAACGGCACCGAGAGCGCGGAGGCAGCTGGAGCACGAAGGTAATTGCGTGCGAGGCAGATGGTGGCGCACAGGGTGCGTCGCGGAAGAAACAGACGCGCTGGAGAACACGAGGCCCGCCGAAAGGGGACCCACTGGTCAGGCGCGCTGGAGAGACAGTGGACACGAGAGGAGACCCCAGAAATGTGCAGGCAGGAGACGCAGGAGGACAGGGGAGGAGAGACGAGCGAGGGGACGTGTCTGGCTCGCGTCGCGCTGTCATGACGCACACGCGGGCTGGTGCGCGTCAATCCAGCACGTTCTTGATCATAGAATCGGGCGCGCGTGACAAGCCGAGCCGACGCGTCGGACGGACGACAGGAGGGTGCTCACAACGGCGGGATGGTAGGAGCAGGGGTGCCCGCGGGCGACGACGGGGCGGGCACATGCAGCGGGGGCGGAGGGCGAGACAGGCACAGGACGGATTGGGCAGGAGGAGGTTATCGTCCGAAGGAGACGGATGAACGGGGGGCCTGATGCGGCTGGAGGGTCACACCGGGCCACGGTCTCCGGAAAAGGGATTATTGCGAGGGCTATATCGGGCGTGCCGGGCACGGGCGAGGGGATGCCGGGGAGCAGGGGCCAATGGGGGGGCGTGGGAGGAGAAGCGTGGGGACGTTCTGGAAGGCGATCTGGAATCGTATCTGGCGGAGCATGAACGGGTGATGGCGATCGGCAGATGGAGAGAGGCGCCGGAGAAGGGAGGAGACGCACGGGGCGGGAGACGGGCGTCTGTGTCTGGCCGTGGCCCTGGGCAGCTGTAAAGCAGCGTCCGGCCGCGTCTGGTGCTCGCCATGCCCTGCTGTGCCCTCGCGCGGACTTAGCTCATGCTCCATCATCTCCCCCGCCCCGCCCCCCTCACGCCCTTCCCCGCCCTCCACATCCCGCCGCCGCACCCCCGCCGCCCCGTCCCCGACCCCCGCCTCGTCCGCCGCGCCCCGTCCCCCACCGTGGACCGCCGCCCGCCCCCGTCCCCGCCCCCCGACCCGCGCGAGCTCCTGCTCCGCTCCCCCCTCCACGCCGACGCCCCGCCCAGCAGCGACGACGACTCCCCCTCGCCCCCCGACTTCCACTATGACAGCAGCGCCCCGCTCGACCCTGCCGCCGCCTCCGCTGCATTCTCAGACATGTATTCCGCCCACCCCGACGCCCTCGCGCAATATGCCGCGCCCCCCACCGCGAGCAGCAGCAGCGGCGCGTCCAACCCAGGCGCGGACCTCGACACCGACCCGTACGCGCTGGGCCGTCGCTCGCCCCCGTCTCTCCTCACCGGCGACCTCCTCCCGCACTCCGAACACGATCCCGCGGGCTACTCTCCATCTCCGCACTCGGAGTCGCCCAACATGGGTGCGCGCGCAGACGCAGGTACGTTCCCTTTGTCCGCGTCGCCGATGACCGGCCAGTATCCCCCCTACGCGGGCGCACCCCAGAGCCTCCCGACCCACGCGCGCTACCAGCACGCGCAGAGCAACCCCCTCCTCGACCGGCGCATGTCCGAGCCGGTCCTCTCGCAGCGCTTCGCGCAATCACAAGTCCCCCACCCACAATCGCAATCGCAGGCACAATCACAGTCTGCGTCCCATCCACCACAATATCCCTACGCGCAACCCTCCCAGTCTCCACGACCCGTCTCCGCGACATACGCGTACCCACCATACGCGAGCACACACGGACACGCGCGGATGAGCTCCGGCTCGTCCGGCAGCCTCACCGATGGCTACGGCGCGACGCCCTCCAGCTGGCCCGGCCCGCTCAAGCACGATCTCGCCGAGGGGGCTGCACCCATATCACCCGTCTACGCAGGCAGTGTGAGCGGTTCCGAGGGCGTAGGTGGGAGTCCGCCTCTTCCTGGTTCACGGCTTGGTCCCGGCAGCCAACCACCGCAGACGCGCCCAGGCGCGCCACAGGGGCAAGGGTCACAACCTGTGCAGAGCCACGCAACAGGAGGACAGACGGTGGGACACGGACAGGGCCCGCAGCCGCCGGGCGTAGGTGGCACGCAGACGCAGCACCGCTCGGCGAACGGCAAGACGTACTCGTTCGTGAGCTTGCCAGGGAACGCGGTGAAGAAGCGGCCGCGGCGCAGGTACGACGAGATCGAGCGGCTCTACCAGTGCAGGTGCGTGCTCCCGCTGTGCCGCTGGGCGAGTCTGGGCGCGCGAAGCTGACGGCCCGCGCGGACTCCGCCTTCGTTCTCTTCTCCAGCTGGCCGAACTGCTCCAAGGCGTACGGAACGCTCAACCACCTAAACGCGCACGTCACGATGCAGAAGCATGGCCAGAAGCGGAGCCCAGGCGGTGCGCGCCCCTTTTCTTCCCTTTCTGTTTTCCACGGAAAGCTTATCATTCCTCACGGAACTTGGCTTCTGTTTCTTGATTAGAATTCAAAGAGCTTCGGAAGCAATGGCGCCAGGCGAAAAAGGAGCAGGAGGAACAAGAGCGACAGGCGCAAGCGGAACGCGAGGTACAGGTGCAGGCTGCGATGCAGGGCATCCCTCCGCTCGGTGTAAGCATGGGCGGTGGCGTTGGCATGGGCGGCATGTCTGGAATGCCGTCGATGATGCAGATGCGTTCGCCGCTCGTGCAACAGGGACATCCCGGCCACCATCCTCACCAGCCGCACGCCAACCCGTATGGCTACCAGCCGCGCGAGCTCGAGCACCACCGCGCGAACGTACACAGGCGGATGAGCATGGCCGAGCCGTATCCCGACCCGCACTCGCACCCCGCGATGAGCGCACATTCCTATTTGCCGACGCACTCGCACGCACATAGTTATGGGAGCCCGTCCGGCTACTCGATGGGCTCGCAAGGCCACTCGCTCGACGCCGGTGCGCGTTATCCGCCCCCGAGTCCTGCGGAAGAGTCTTCGCATGCGATGCGGTACGGCCAGCCGCACCCTCAAGAGCCGGAGGACAGTATCCAGGTCCTTGCCCAGCAGTATCGACAACCGGGGTACGCCGCCCAGCCGCATGCTGGTTGGCAGCAGCAGAGCCAGAGCCACGGGCAGCACGAGCTTCGCCATCATGCATCACACCCCCAGCTGGGGATGTCGGCGAACGCGAATCAGCCGAGGCCTGTGCATCCGTACTACACCGTCCATCCCAACGCGAGCCCCTCCCTCCCTACGACCACGACGCCCGGGCACACCGTCCTCCCGCCACTCTCCGCGACCACTTCGGGCTTCTCGTCTCTTGCTGGAGCGTCCGGTCCGAGCAACGCGGCTCCTGATTTGCCTGCCCTCGCAGCCCACACGTCGCTCGGGCGTAACCACCTTCCGCCGGACAGCACGCTACTGACGCCGCTTCCGGGGTACGAGCCAGACCCAGATGTTGCGAGGCTGATGGAGGCGCATCAGCGGTACGGCCAGCCGGACGACCAAGATGACCGCTATGGCCGAGCTGGCTCTGGTGACGGATACTTCGACTGAGCGTGCGTGCGCCTGCCGCGCCCTCGTGTCCTCTGTGGCTCAACCCTCTGGCACCGATTACTCTCCTGCGGTGGCTTTCGACGGCCTTGCTGTGATGGTCAACTCGCTGCCTCGACCGTGATCGGTCGTAATTCGACTCTGGCCCGTCGAGCTCTCCGCCAAGAGCTGGCGAGCCAAGTCCCCCGAACATATGTGCTTCTGGCCTGCGGACGTCCCGTCAGCGCATTCCGCCCCCCGCCCGCCCTCGACCTGCTCTCCTCGACCGACCCACCTGACTTATTGTACATATCCCCATTGCTATGTCGCATCGCTCCTCCTGCCAGTGCTATTCATACTAGTCCCGCTATTCCCCTCCTACGCTACGTATTGCGCATCTATTCCCTGCTCTGGATACCGGCTCCGCTGCGCTTGTTCTCCCGGCCGCGCGTGTCGAACGTTGCTTTGACCCGCTCCGCGCTGCGACCTGCTCTTCCTTGTGTTGTCTCTGTTTCCCGCCCAAACTACTCCCCGTGTTCCGCGCAGGCCCCGTTAGGCCGTGTCGGTGTACCCATCCTGTACGTGTACGTGTAGTCAGCTTATAGTGATCTGCCCGTTCGTTCGTCCCTCCCTTCCTCGCGTTCTGGGTCCTTGACTGTACCGCGCCAGCTTTATAGGCTCGCTTATATTTCCCCCACATTATGCGCTTCGTGTGTGCCGCGTACAGTAGGACCTTGTATATAGTGGTCTGCCTGCTTTTGGTGTACATGCATTGTATTTGGTACACAGTAGATTCATCGTATTGGGTTATGGCAACGGACATCCCCATCATGACATAGATGAGCGAAGTACCGCGGGGATGATGGAGTGTTGCCCGCATGAGGCCCTGTCATCCGGAGCGATGTCGCAATGGGTGTTGGCGAGAGCGTCCGCCCGCTGCCGCCGTGCGCCCAGATTCAAATCAGAAGGTTTTGAATGATGGAAGTCGACCACGATGAGGCAAATGAAGCTGCCTATCAGACAGATCACGGCCGAGCAGCGCACAATCTCAAGACGTCTGCGTCTACATATGTCGTCGTTCGCCGGGCCCGAAGCCATGCGTGATGAATCGTCCCAGGTCCTCAGAGACGCTGTCACACTCACACTCATCGGGGCCAAGCGCGTCCCTGTTGAATTGCTGCGAGTGAATACCCTCCTCCTCCTCGGCCGGGGGTGCAGCGCCGGGAGAAGGGATCTCCCAACGTCATGAGGATATCGGGAAGGAGTAAGATTGGTCGGTGAATCTGAGACTCGACGACACTCTGGTCCGTGCCTTCCAAGTCCGTCCCGACAGGCAGAAGGCGTACACCGTGGCCGGTGCGGAGTTTGGTCTGCCCCGCGCGCGAGCAGAGCCTGCGCTGTACGCCCGCTCGCTGGTACAAATCTTCTCATGGCGGAGACGTACCGTTGACCTGACGGGATCTTCATATGTACCACATCGAGCTTCCGGAAGCACCGCAACTGAAGGTTCAGCGAAGCTATGGAGAAGCCAGATTGGATAGGCAGATGAGTTTATCCTGCATATGGACAAGTGTCAGCGGTGAGAGCCTGGAATGCGATGACGCTCGCGGATTGAATTGTGGGGCAACGCGTTGAGGTGCTGCAGGTGTCAGATGAGCAAGAGTGGCTGGAATGCCAGACGTAACCTTGCGAGTGCAATCTGTCGCGAAGGGCGATATGTTTGCGAAACTCACCTTGTTGCGAATAGACGTGTGAACGCGCACAGGAGTGCACGGGCCGGTGCGATCATGTCATAAATCGAGTGGTCGGGATGCTGAGACGGTGGCGTGACAGAGGTCGGTAGGAAGTGTGGAAGCATGAGCTCGGTCCCTATGGAGGTTGTCGGATGCCACGTTGCATTGTACCGTACACGAGAACGCTGCTTCAGGTTGTTTGGGACCTACAGCTCGGTATAGGAACCACACTGACGGGACGCGAAGTGAACGCCTGATCAACATTTCCGCTCGGAGAAGAGACAACCTTCTGTACGCAAATCTTTCTTCAACTCCGTGAGGATGCAAGTACTGGATGCCTTATGCGATGAATTGGGCCCACCCATGCACTCGGGTGTAACCGACGGTTCCGGCCACGCGCTGCACGGTACAGACTGTGGGCAGCTCCAGGATTTGGGGTGTCGAGGCGTTCCGCCTGATATTCACGACCGGAAGCTGACAAGACCCTGATCCTGCCTATTGTCTTCGATGGGCATCATGTGTTTCAGCGAAGCGCAGAAGGCAAGGCTTCGTCCTCGCGTCAACCAGCCTGACGTCCGAATCCTCCCAGCGTGTAGCAACCCATATATGGCAAGTTCAAAGCGCGAACCACGCGCCTGTCGTTCTTCCTCTGCTTGCATAATTCACAACCTAAAAACACTGCGGCCTACGACCGCCTTACCTTCACGCTGCTCGGACGGAGACACGTTGAGTAGTCCGCGCTGTCCAGGCGCTGTCTCACCGCACTATTATCGGGCTACGGCTACGACGTGCGTTGCCCCATTTGTACCTGCAAGGTCGCTGACGCTGTGGCATTCAGTACAGTAGGAATATGTTGTTCGAGGGCACGAACGTGCAGTGACATTCACAGAATATCATCGGTCTGTTATTCGCCGCAGCTATCGTATAGCTACCTTCTATGAATTTATCTGCAACCAATTGCGGTGATATACGCAATTCCGTGACAGACGAAGCAGTGAGGTTGGACCACCGTGGGGCGGCGGCAATAGGTGCATGCCCCTCGACACGACAGCAAGTACTTTACCCATCTGCAGGTCAGCGGGCCCCATGTAGCGGATAATGGCTTACACAAACCGTCATCTCCTTTAATATGGTTGGTCGTTGAAATTGTTGCATCTCAACTATCGAGTCTATTTCCCTCACGGACGCTGTTGCAGGGCCACCCTTGCACCCTCCTAATGTCATTATATAGATGTCAGACGTCCAGCTGGGATACCTACGGTTTCTCGGGACTAGGTGAATATCCCTTTCGTAGCTGTTGATTTATACAAATGATGATGCGTTGTTTTTCCAGGAAACAGCCTAGACCTATGGGCTAGCTCTTACTAGCCTTCAGAGTCAACTCGACGCCCCTTTTCGACTTCACGGCGTTTTGAAGCTCGATTCCTATCCTTCTGGGTGAAGGTTTCATCAAGATCTTTCCACGAAGTACGTACCTTTCGCAATTCATTCTTCGCTTTGTAGCAGCGAGAGGCTAACATTCTAAGTGATTAGTATTGCATGTCGACTGCCGTCCGCTCATGAAGCTCTGCAGCGATCACGTCTACCGAGGTGGGAGTAGAATTGTTTTGTCAGGAATGTGTAGATTGGGTTGATCTGGCCATTCAGTGTGACGCGCCGAGCTGTCATAGCTTTTGATCCCTCCGTCTCGTGTATGGAGCGTTCTCGGCTGAGAAAGTCCTGCGCTTTGCACGAATTACATTGGCGGGGAATGCCGACAAACCACTGTGTTCCGAACTGTTTCGTCGCGGTCGCTGGGCGGCCAACCTGAGCAAGTCGACCAATGCGAATTTGCGTTGGGAGGACGCTCGCCTGCCCGTGCATGTCCTGGCGCTCTCTTTTACAAAGATGATCCCGCAATACCGGAGGTCATTTGCTGCATTGGTCGTCGGTAGCCGCTCTGTGAGGCTTCACAGCCTTCATGATCCTGTTCAATTTCATGTTGCCCGATCAGGTACGCAACAATCGTGCCGTCGCTGTAATGGGACTCAGGCTCTCTACAGGCAGACCTTCCAGTCAGGGTCTCGACATCGCTCGGAATAGGTCATACGAGCTCGTCCATATCGTGTTACGTACGGCGATCGTATTTCACATGCCGTATTCAGCACAGGGCGGCTTCATCAGGATTCACACTCCACGCACAATCACACAAAGGTATCCAATACCGGTATTCTCCACGGGTTTCGTCTGATAGAGACACCACCGCTTCACAGCATTTCATGTGCCTGCTACATCATCTGACCCTTACCGTAGACTGTACATGGCAGTCCTCGCGAATGATCGTTTGCTTTGCTGCGAGGGATCGCTCAGAACGCGGTGACCAATACTGGTCGCAGTTCGGCCGACCTACACAACTCGCGTGTAGATACGGATAAGCCTGAGTACCTGAGTGCTGAGCGCTGAGTACTTGGAGGTCACTGGTGGCAGACTCTAATCACGTTCAACTGGCCTCGTAACGGGAACTTCAAGTTCAATTTGAAGGGTGTCAAATGCCTTGCTCGAGCACAGCCGCTCGCTCTACAGGACTGCCATGATAAACACTTGTCGGCTCTTATGGTCTGCAACGGCGACTACAAGAATTATTCAGAGCGACCTGACCCTCAGTCCTTTTGCGTGGTTGACCGACCGCGTCGCGGTACGCTTGGGCGGCATCGCGGGAATGCACATGATCGAGGCGCGTCGCGCGGTGGCGTCGTCACGGCCGTGCCACTGGCGGTGGCTAAGGGTGGCTAGCGGCGCGAGTGTCGATCTTGGCCTATTGTCCTTTGTCTTCACCTTCATCATCATCTCTCCACCCTGATCAAAGCCCTTCGAGCTCTATCCCCAGTACAGAGATACGGTCCGCTCGCACCTGCAGCTACCTGGCTACTCGATTCATCGATACTTGGGCTTCGCGATGCAGACGCGATTCATGGCCTCACGGAGACCGATTGGCATCAAGACGCGCTCGACCAAGCCGCGTCGGGCGCCCCTTGCCACCAAGAGCAGGTCTCGGGCGCGCCCCCCGCGCAAGACCACGTCTACTGTAACTCATGAACAAGGTGATTGAGGCTCTCACGGTCATTGCACTCCGGTTTGATAGCGCTCTACAGAAGAACCGGATGAGACGGAGACGGAGGCTGAAGAACCACCCCTTCCTCCGTCTAAGAGGCGGAAGATCGCTGGTGCCACTCCTCCCAAGGCACGGCCTGCAGTCGATGCAGAAGGGACTTCTGCGCCTGCGGCCTCGTCAACCGGCCCTCGGAGATCATCGCGACAATCTGGCACACAGGACACTGCCCAGGTTGACGCAGACAGCGACGATCTCCCTGCCGAACCCGTCAAAGAGCAATCGAAACGCATTACGCGCCGCGTCGTTACTGCCCTTCCCGACCCAGATGACGGTCGTGCCGTACAACAAGATAAGGATGTACAGAAGACTCTGAAGCGGGACAGGCAGGCGTTCGAGAGGGAGGCAAGTAGGCGCGAGAAGGCCGTGCAGAAGAGGGAACAGGGAGTCGAACGCTCGGCTGCACAGTACCAGGAGAAGATCGCTGCTCTCGAGCAAAGGGAACGGGCTTGTGACAAACGTGAAGCTCAATGTCAAACTCGGGAGAATCAACTCAACAAGCGGACCGCGGAACTGCAGAAGAGGGAGCAAGAGGTTGCCGACAGAGCTCTCGTCATAAAGATGGGTCGGACTGAGGAGGTCCTGGCCGAGCTCGAGGCGAAGTGGCAATGCGCGTTGTAAGTCGTCTTAGAATTCATCTAGGAGTGATTGCTTAAAGCGACACAGATGTTGCGATGTTATGTGCGTATTTTGTGGTCCAGTGATACAGCTTGCCCGCAGCTGACAGGTCGTACAGGGCTTGTCCGTATAGCTTGAATCTCACGAGCTGTGGCCACTCTTACTGCGCGCAATGCCTCCTCAAGTGGTTCTTCACGAATCTCTGCAATGCTTGCGGAGGTTGGTGCCAGCCGTTGGATTGTCCGTTGTGTCGAGCCACCTTGCCCACGGTCCCCATTCCCGTACCACGTGACATGACCAGCTTACCTTTTACACCGGCTCGAGCGGCGAGCGACAGAATCATCGAACTCATCGATAGCTTGCGTGGTCCTCTGCAGTCGAGCCCATCCAAGGCTGGCAGCAGTAAAGGTAAAGGCAAGGGCAAGAAGAAGCAAACGAACTCCGAAGCAGGTCCATCAACCGGCTGGGAGAACGGTGGCACACTTCTAGCTGAGTGGCAAATCCGCGACAGGTGCGTATGCAGGCATTGTTCATCTCATCACTAATGTGAACATATCTTGTATGAACCTCCTCCGCCCGCCGATCATGTCGTGCCTCTCAAACTGTCCGGTAGTCGAGGGCGCACCGAGATGCGCAACCTGATTGCTCGCTGGCCGCAATTAACGCCCGACCCACTCAGAGACATGAGGGCCCGTATTTGCTCCTTCACTTAATCTGGTCTGGCATTGGTGTAGAGCGGCTTCCTTATATCTTTCGCATTCTTTTTGTGGTTTTGATCCAGCATGCATGTCTTCTCTCACTTCCCGGAAGGTCGGACCACATAGTTGAACGTTCAGCTACGAGTCGACGGTGGGATGTATACCTAAAGATTAGATTACAGCGGTGGTGCCATATGGTCATTCCAACGGTGTACAGGTTAATGACATTACCGACAACAAGCATCGTCTTCGCAAAGACGTCATTTATGAACCTTACAAATAGAAGCATCGCTCCTTGAGCCCGCGCATTCCAAGGATATCCTGGCGAAACCACGCAAGTAAATGAGCTCTGCCTTACATCATGCTTGATGAGAGCACCTACCCAATCTACAGCTGTGATCCAGAGGTCAGATACCGTGTCCATCTTGCCGAGAACAGCGGCACCCTTCCATGCAAGCACCCTCGGGTCGACGTCCTTGGGCGGAGGGATAATCTGCACCTTCTCCATATTGGGTACGAGTGGCGTGGCAATGGCCTGCAATCTGCGAACATGCCCACATGAGCCCCGGGATCCGTATCACAGAAGACTGCTTACCTGCTCTCCAATGCATGTGCCATGCCTGGGACGAGGGCCGTCCCGCCGATCACCAAGACGGCCTGCAGATATTTGCGGATCTTCTCATCTCCGCCCGCAGCCCGTGCGCTATTGAATATGGCGACGTCCAGCGGGAGCTTGCTCGCTTCGAAACACACGTCGATGGTGTACCCCCCAGGATAGATGTGTGGCTGCTGCGGAGGAAGCAGCTGCGTCATCTGGTCAGCTGGCAAGGCGGAAGGTGCCGCCCTGTCTTCCATGGCATCGACGTCGATGATTTCCACGGGGGCGCCCGGGATGTCCGTTGCGGGTGCAGTCGAACCCGCGGGTGTCGGCAGGGTCGTAGTCGGGCTCTCCTCTTTCATCGCGACATCGCCCGATCCAGCTGCTAAAGGGGTCACTGACTCCGAGGCATCTTCCGTCTTGGTGGCTGGGGCCGTCAGGGACTCCACGGTGTTCACAGATGTCTGCGGCGGAGCACTTTCGCCTGCTGGCTGGGGCGCAACCACAAAGGCAGGTTGTTGACCAAGTCCCGGTGTCTGAGACCCAGATTGAGGGAGACCCTGAACCTGTTCAAAGACGATTGGGTGCGGCATTGCTGCCGGGAGGAGGTGCTGCGTCGAGATGACCATAGCTTGTGTCTGGTGACACAATGACGTTCAGCAGAGCCGAATATCATGAAAATCAACACTTACAAAGTATTCTAACGGCTGTTCGACAATATCTTCCGTGACGTCGGGGTGGGCGATTGGGCGCATGCCCGCTCGTTTTTGGTCAAATTCAATTACACGAGGCTCAAATAAACACTGCGCAAGGTTCGATCAGTCAAGAATCGTCCCAGGGCAGATGAATACAAACCATTGGTGCAAGAATAATCTCGTCGTACGCCCGGAGGCCATACTTCTGGGTCGGCTGACCTGGCCGACGGACCACGAAATCATACAGGTTCAGAGCGACGTCGCCCTTTCGACGCCCCAAGGTTCAGTCAAAAGTGATCCTGTGGATGAACGTTGTTACGGCGTACCTCCGCAAGTGTGCAAAGGCGTGCTTTGAGGTCTTCGATCACGTTCCAATCGTAAGAGCGGACTAGACTCAAGTCCTTATACGGGAAGCTGATCCTCTGCAATAGTACGTGCAGAAACTCAGTTATGTCGTCTCCCCCCATGTTCAGCAGCATCCTGTGAGAGCCTGAGTATGTCGGAAACCACGCGACAATTGTCCTTTACCTAGTATCTCCAAGGACGGCTCCATCATCCACGCAAGCAATGCTGGTCTTCGTGGCACCCATGTCGACGACACATGCGTTAGATATGCCAGCGCCGTACGTGGCCGCAAGCGATTCCTAGAAAAGGCAGTCAACCCTCGACTGTCCGTCATACGTGAGACATCGACCCACTTACTTGCTGCACGCAGAGTTGCTTGAATCCCATGGTCATGAGAAGCAATCTGACCATATCCTCCACGTAGAATCTATCATAGAAATCTGGGATCACTAGGATCACGGAATAGTCCTATGCAGATGTCAGCAGACATCGAGTTTGAGAACACGCGACTGACTTCGTATGACTTCGGGTCAATGTCCAGTCGATCCTGCAGGGTGCTTCGTATGATAGTCTCTAGATCGCTCAAGATCATGGCATTGGAAGGATAGTCTCGGGTGTTGAATTTGCCACTGTAGAATGGCCACCTGACGACATAGTCTTGGGCGAAGGGATCTGCAATTTGAAGAGCCTGCCAGGCGACATGGCCGACTGAGCTCGAAGGTCATAGTATAAATTGATGGCCATACCTGTTCTCCAACGAGATACTGATCCATATTATCCCGGATCCAGTCGACACGAAACGGGTCGTTTGCTTCAGCTATCGTTTCTGGGACGAATTGCTCATTGAACGTTGACGCGATATTCGCTGCATTGGGAGTGACGCGTAGTTTATAGAAGCGCATACGATCGCGGAGCGAGATTGTGATGGCAGCGACCTTCATGTCAAACTGCGGAACGCGACGAGTTCAACTTGGTGCTATATACCATGAAGCGAATCCACACACCGGATCGTCTGAGTCAAGGTGGACGGCATATTCGTCACCATTGGGCGATGCCACTGGCTTTTCGCGCTTGTTATCGTTCCTCGGCCTTGAGATGCCTTCGACGTAACGGGGTCGTGGCACGGGATGGTTGTGCTTCCTGGCAATAACATTCGGTATGGAGACAGGGGTGACATCGGACGCCCTCCCGATGCGCAGAACGCGGGAACCAGGATGTACGACAATCACCTTGGAGCCGCGTCGAGCCTGAAATAATAGTTACGACCCTGTCACGAGAGGGTCACATAGACTGTCCTACCTCTCCAATCGACGGACCAGGTTCTTCTTGTACTATTTTATTCCGACCGGCGGCGGTTGCACGGACAGCATTGCGATACCAGTGGGTTTGTGTATCTGACCTCAGATAGGTTGAACCCATGTGCTTGGGATTTGGTCTGAAATTCACCACACCGCCGTGCTCAATTTAATGCGATGTATTCATCATCAAAGAACCAACTAACGGTAGGGGGACATGGAAGGTAGTAAAGCGCATAGCGTTTTCATCGCGCTTCGCATTGGGAATACCGCGCGGCATGTTGAAGCTACTTGAGAGGTGAAGGATGTAGGACAGTCACGGTGCTCAAGTGAAGTCGCGGATGCTATTGGTTGCAGAGTGAGTAGCCTGGTCGCCGATGATTGTATGAGCGCCTGATGATAACCCACCGACGACTTCTGCAGCGGACGCACGGATGTGTCGTCCAGTTGTTGCCGAGAACCGTGGAGGAACCCAAGTTGTTCAACGTCGGGGTTTGGACCAAGTGGCTGAAGCGCTCGCGAACTCGGTGAGCTGACGCTTGAGCGCTTGAGCTTGAGCGCTTGTGGGTCGCTTCCCCGTCGTCAGTTCCGCGGGGGAAAGTATCCTATTTCGGACCGGTCAGTCGGCAGCCCCCAGAAGTCGGCGAGTTGCCTTACCAGGCGGGGGTTGCCGGATTGGGTCACTGAAGCGCTCGTCTCGCCACAATTTCGAGCCTTTTCAGGCAGGTGCCGACTTCTGGGGGCTGCCGACTGACCGGTCCGAAATAGTATACTCAAGCCTATCTGGAAAATGCAATGTTACTACATAGTCCTATGTAGTGTCTGTAGGGCACGGGAGGGCAAAAGGAAGGGTACATTTTACATAGAGCTGGATAGAATGTCCTTGTCTACATAGAGCCTGTAGTGTAGGGCCCATAGGGCACCGTAGCAGAGACACAGAAGCCGCCGATGCTCCAGCCCGAGATCAGCTTATTTAATTCTCACGCTTTGCCAGTGCTCGCAGCTCACGGATCCGTACGAATCATACAATTCAACAAAAATGGAATGTTATTTGCAACGCGACGACAGTGAGAAGACACCAACAGTGCAATTCGATGTATATACAAAGGGGATAGATGTCGGCACTGATGTACCTACATACATGTTACAACACGTGTACACAGTACCATATCCTTACCCATGACGGCACATACACGGTATGCGGGGGGTGCGAGGGCCATCCAGGGTGATCAAGTGTGGCCGAGCAGAGAAGACATGTGAGAGCGCGGGCAAAAAGGCGCAGGCGAGAAGGCGTGAGCAAGAGCGCGTGGGCGAGAGGGACGGCGGGCGCGCGGGCGAAACAGCACGCAGACGAGACGGCCAGCCCCGGCGCTCCGCAGCGCAGATATTCGGACATGGGATTCATAGCATTCGAGATCGTCGATCGTTGTATTGATGGGATTCATGATCGTACAATGGACTTCATACATGCTACTACACTCGAGCCACAAAGCCAAGTCTTCCTTCACCATCTTGCGCTGCCCCTACATAAGATGTCGCGGCGTCCGCGACGTCGGCGAGCTGCCACGCGCTCGGACACACGCTGAGCGGCGCGCAGAACCGCCAACTTCAGTCGGAGCGCGATGTCGTTGGGAAGGCGGTCGACAATCGCCAAGCGGTCTTCGGGAGACCAGAACGACAACGTGCATGTCGAATCCTCAGTGGACTCGTCTCTCACCGCTGTGGCACCATAGGAGGCGAAGATAGTATTGATGGTCGTGGTGAATCGCGCCCAGCCTTCATGCGGAACCATCTTTGGTCCCCAGGTTATGGATGTCAGCCACTGCATGCGTAGCTGTCAGATCATCATATGCTAGCAAGGTTGATGCCGCATACCATGAAGTTCGCCTCCTTTTCCCAGTCCTTGATGGACTGGGAGCGCGCGGCGCATTGGAGAAACGCGTCGAAGTCTTCGCGGCAATATGCGAGCACACGACATTCCATCGGGTCGCACAAGGTACCATCCTGGAAAAGACAGTTGGACAGGGCTTGAGGCTCAGCCCGCATTATCAACGCGATAATAAACCCCTGCAGTTGGCTGAGGTGGGGGACAGCCAAAGACATCTGAGGGTCTGGTCAGTATGAAGACGCCTCATTGTCATTCCACGAACCTTCTTCGTTTCGTACGTAAATTCTTCCTGGGACTGCGCTATTATACAGAAGAAAATCATGGGTCCCGGCGCCTGCGGGGTATAGGTTGCATGCTGATGGACGGTCTTGTCGTTCATGTAGAACATCAAGTCAGGCACCTCAACAAAACTCTTGGGGACAATGTCCAGAGTTGAACCGACAGAATTAGGCTCTGCCTCGCGAAGGATGTTCGCCACACGGTCAACTATGGGTCGCGTCAGATCGGCTTGCGAGGTCGGCGCGATAGCGACCACTTTGCCCAAACTACGCCAGAAATCGATCCTATGCCGAGTCACTTGTAGGTTTCGCACCAATAGTTGAATCTCTTGGACTCACCTCACGTCCTGTATGAAAGCGACACAACGCTCGAACTCCGACTCAGCCTCGTCTACAGGGAGTTCCAGTATCTCCTGGATCTTCTTCTGCAGCATCCGGTACTGAGCTTCGTTGACGTTGACGATGTTCTACAATAAGAAAATATGTATTGAAAGAAGATATAAATTGTTACGGAGGGGCGTACCTTGGCAACAAAGCCGGTGCAGTCAGCTTGCTCCCATTCCTTCTGTAGCAAATAGATTTGCATTAGGTATGCGCGGAGGTGCGCGTCGGCGTCCGTTACAAGGCCTACGGCCTCCAACACGTCCTCGAATTGCCACGCTTTGTGGTGGACAACCGCTTTGCGAGACTCGAGGTCAGGGAGGAAGCGCTGAGGGTTTCCCGAGCCAAGGAGGAGGGATTGTGGCAAGCTGAACGAATTGTGTTCATTGAAGGAGTTGCCCGGAGAGTATAGACGGACATTGGGGGGCAGATGAGGGTCGGGGGGGGTTCCCGGACGAGTATCGTTGGAGTCCGAGTCGGAACCAGGTACACTATCCTCAGGTCCATGAGATCCCTCGGACCCATGAGATCTGCTGTCGGAGTCAGAGTCAGAGATGAGAGAGTTTGCCATGACGGTATAGCTGTCAGGGTAGTCAGACATGGGGGTCCCTGAAGGAAAGTAAATGCAGTAGGAAGAGGGCGTCGGAATCGAAGGCCCGGCCACGCCGGTGGGAACTGCCAACAACAAACACGATCTAACTTGGCCACTACGCGCCCGGGCTGCCTTCTACCCCTCGGCCTCAGTGGTCAGCTTACCATCATCGGATTCCACATTAATGCCAATCTCGGTACGATTTCTCTGCCACCGTCTGCAATCGCGAAGGCCCTGGAGGACATACTGTTCCGTCGTATTGGTGCCATTTGTGGTGTTCTCTTTCATGGCTTGGTGGTCTAGAGGTATGATTCCTTCTTAGGGTTAATGTTTGGAGGAGGTCCCGGGTTCAATTCCCGGCCAAGCCCTATGTGACGCACAGTCTTATTTTTGACAATCTTCCTGCGCAACGAGGTACGCTCTATAACATCAAGCAGTACTAATACAACAATACATATCGTCTTGGGTCGGATCGGTTTGTATGTCGTTCTGTGTATTCGTCACCCCATCGCAGGTTCAGGCCCTCCGCCACCTCCGCGTCCTCTTGCAGCGCCCCGCCTTGTCCCTCGTGCCATAGCAAGACCGAGCCGGATGGCGCGCCCACCACGGCCGAACGGGATCCTTGGAAAGGCTCCGGGTGTTTCAGGGAAATCCCGGGGCCCATGGTCCGGCTCATTCCCAGGAAACGCACCCGGCATGTCAAGCTGACTTTCATCTGTCACGGCCTCCTCGTCCTCATTCTCGGCATCCGGCTGCGGACATCCATTCAGTCTCGACGGTCGGCCGTAAACGACAGAATGGTGGCTCCCTACCTCCAGGTCTATGACCAATGCACCCATGTGCCAGCCTGCTGCAGCTGCGGCGAAGCAGTACGTCTCCCTCTGCTTCTTCGCTCCATGGTCAAACCGAACCTCCGTCGGCACCGTTACATCAGGGGGAGGAAACCTCAAGATGTTCCATCGCGTCTCGGCCGCCTGAAGCTGGTCCTCATCCCCGAATCCGCCGGGTTGACCCACAGGGATCTTCCTAGGATCACCGAGACCGGACGCGCCTTTGGAGTATGCGCCCCAGGTGAGGAGCTTGCCGTCAGCCGTCAGCGCACCGTAGTGGTAATCACCGAGTACGACGGAAATGACGTCGCGATTCTGCAGCGCCGGGAGTATCATGGGTGAGACTTGAGGCGGGGTATGGGGGGCTCCGGCAGGTACAAAGCCAGGATCTTGAATTTTCCCCATGATGACAACGGAACGCTCGCCAGTTGAGTAGGCAACAAACGTTCTGAATTGAGCAGAAATCTGAAGTGGCGGCGGTAAATTCAGTACAGATGACTGGGGAAGGTAGTCGCACCCACGTGAGTAATCAACATGGTTTCTGGAGGTTCCGGGCGTGTCTGTCCTTCGGACGTTGTATCGGTGAAGGTACTGTGTACTTTAACTTTCTCGACCTCACTGAACTCAGGGAGCTAGACGAGAAGACTCATAAGAGGCGCCAAGCACGACGGCGGCCGGACGCTCACGTATTCCCAACGGTTGCGAATCTGTAGATTCTCCCCTCCCATCATCTGGTACATGAGGACGTGCCCCTTGTTGGTCAGTCCGACGATCGTGTTGTCCATACCAGCCACCTTGATAAGCTTCGTTTCGCCTTCTACCGTCACGCCGGTTCCATTTAACTCGGGTAGGTCGCCGGTCGGAATGGCAGGTAGCCTCACTGGGTCGATGCCTTGCAACCTCCACGTATAGCACGGAATGACACTGGGCTCCTGTGACGATGGTAGTGCCCTGGTAGGCTGCGAGGTGCTTAGTTGATCGAGTTCCTCCGATTTAGTGGCGATAGCGTCCGCCATGTCGCCAGAGAAAGGCCAAAATACCAGGACGTCACCGGATTCGGTGAGGATCGCCGAGAATGACCAGCCACTAGTAATTTGGGCAGGAGTCGTCTCGGGAGATGTCTTGTCGAGAAGGGGACTTGATAGGATGAAGGGCCGACCCCACGAGATACAGGTCCAGACGCACGAGCTGGCATCGAGCGCGGCACAGTGCGATCGCCCACAGCTGATAGAATACACGGTAGGTATAGAACGAGAGGAATTGTAAGCAAACATACCTGATACTTCGGATCTTCACGGGGAGATTGAGTCGCATGGGACCTTCCGTGCGCTTGGCCGGCATGGCGTAGCCTTCGCTACGCAGGGCAGCACTGTCTCCATCGAGCACTCCTACGCACATCGTGAAGCAAAGTCGTGAAATAAGGAGAACTTACTTACCCCACACATAGATGGTACCACGAGAGTCCAATGCGTGAAATGACCTGAGAGTCATCAGCCTCCACACCCATGTCCATTCTGCTGGGATCTCACCATCCTCCGGCGATAAGGTTGACGATGCGCACGTCTGGGATGCGCAACTGTACAGGGTACGGTACAGCATCGCGCATGACAGGTTGAGGAAGCTGGTCTTCGGTCAATCCTAGCCTTCCGTGGCTCCGCTCACTATGTGTCCTTGTTAATCACCGACTCTTCGCGAACCAGAACTGACGCACCCCCAGACAAAGACGCGGGGCTTGGAGAAACGGCGATATAAGAACTTCCATCCATTCTTTCTTGCAGTTTCTGAACCGGTGAAGTTGAAGTCCTGTTGGATCTTTCTGTGCCAGAACGTCTCGTCTGAGGTCAGTTGGGCGAAGTGGCTGTTCACGCAACCGAGACTAGATAGATCAGGAACAGGAAGCAGTGGCAGTATGTTGTCGAGGAAGAGTTCGACTGGCAAGTCAGTAAGCTGAGGCATGTTTGCAGGCTTTGTTGGAATGAGGATCGCGGTGAACTGCTCAGGCGGTGGTGGTGGTTGCACAATCGATTATGCTTGCAAGCGCAGTGGTGCGCGGTGCACTGTCCCCCGGGGCGCAGTCCGTACTAGTAGCCTGTACCTGATGTCATGGCACGTGATTGACCTCTCATCTCAGATCAAGATCTATGTAGCCCGATTCACCTCCTGGGAAGTGCCCCCAAAAACTCAAGTCTTATAATTCTGAGATGCGGAGTCATGACCCCGCCATGAATATGCTCACAAGCCCGTTAACGAAGCACTGTACAAGCCCGCAATTCAGACGGACCAATTCGCCGTGTATCGTGGGATGCCATTGCGTAGCAGTCCGAAGAAAGTGAAAGCAGATTGTATGGGGTCCTGTAGTATGAGTACACATGATTCAGAGCGTAATAACAGCACGACAATATCAAGAGACAGAGAGCACACTATCCTAGAGATACATATCGAAACCTCTTCTAATTGATCACCAGAAAGCACACCTGACACGACAAACCACGGCATGAGCGCCACGATCACAAAAGACAATAAAGAAGACTGTACGCACCATCCTGAAAAACACTGACATAGATTTTCGAGCGAGGTAGCCTGAATGATAAGCTTATCGACTTGCGCAGCGACAGAAAGCGGGACGTCCGGATTGAAGTCACGACCTGGCTCGCAACGTCAGCAGATGTTGTTTTGGAAGAGCATTTCTCCTCACCTGTCAATTTGTGTTGCACCCGATTATATACGAACAATGCACGTTCGTTGCGAATCTCCTGACGCTCTGCTCCAACGTGAGCACAGCGTTCTCTTCTCTAGGCAGCTGTGCGAATACTCACCATTGAAGATGTCGTTTTCGTCCGCCTTCAACTTCCGTATCGGCCCTTGAGGGTATGCTGAAGTACGAGTCGTTTCGCGAGCAGGGTCTACAATCACTGTCGATATCAGAGGTTTCCATGTAGGATGCAATAACATGCGTACCCTCCGGTCGTCGAACATCAACAGTATCGGCTTGCATCAACCTCCAGTTGATGAGAGGGTCGTATACAAAGGCCTCGAGTACAGCCATGAGAGACTCCTTGTTGTCTCGCAAGACCTTCATGCTGATCTCGCACGTATTCCTGAAGCTACCCTCGATGCCGCTGACCTCCATAGCATGCGTGAGCATTCTGGTCAGCCGGAACGGAATCTTCTCGGGGAATTTCTCTCGGTGCATCGCGACCTCGAAACAGTCACCGAAATCGATGTGCACCACCTTCCCGGTGTTCCGCTCGAGCATCATGTTGGACGGGTGACGATCGCCCAGACCGAGAATGTGACCGACCATGCTGTTCACGGCGAGCGAGCGCGTGTATGTAGCGCGTCGCTCCAGCCAATGCTCGGAGCTCGCGCTCTTGAGCCAGAGCACACGATAGAGGTCTTGCCCGGTGGTGTTCTCAAGCGCGTATTCGAAGACTTCGATCTTCTGCAGCAGAATCAAGTTCTCGTAGTCGGGCGCCATCTGCCAGGCGTATCAGCATTTGCAAATGGAAACGTCCACCTCAACTTACGTTGAGTATCAAGCGATACTCGATGTTCAGCAGGATCTTGCGCGATTCCCTGTAGTCCTTGACCAAGACATGGAGAGTATCACTGTCCTTAACCCATCCCAGCAATCCGGCATTAGGAGCGAGTGGAATCACAGGGAAACGCTGGATATGCAGATGTCTCTTGAAGCAGTCAGTGTCAATGGATAGCAGGTTGTTGACGAGACTGAATAGCTGCATGACACGCTCGTCTTGACGCAGGTCCTCGTGTCCTGGAGTAAAGTGAGTGATACGATCGTAGCCGTCCAGATGACACGTACCTTTCAAAACGTATTGGTAGTCCTTGCCATCACTGCCTCTCAGCGAGAGACGTCGCGGCCGCTGCTTAGACTGAATGACGACTAGCTTTGTGGCAAAGCTGACGATAGTGATGACCGGTCGTCCTGCTTGATAGGCACCTGGTACTGCGAGCTGGAGATCTCGAGACTTCAGGAGTGCAGGGGAGACGAATTGGAGATCGAGCGTCGTCAGGTTCTGTAGTTGCTTCTCAATTTTCTTGAAAACCTGTGGGGAGGTCAACACTGCGCGACTGTCAGAAGCCGCCCTACTTACAGAGTAGTAAATCTCCCAAGCCCGATCGAGGTCTCTCTGCTCGCCAAAGACTCGCCAGCGCCTGCATGCCTCGCGAGCGTCCTGCAGATCACGACCAAAGACTTGATGGAACGACGTTTCGCGCGCTGTTTGGGGTCCCTGGTTGCATGTTGAGCTGAAGCTCCCGCAAACATCGTAGTGAACCTACATCCTCGATCATCTTGTGCAATGGCTCCAGGAACACAATCATGCCCTCCGGATCCTTGTTCGTGAAGTACAATCTCGACGCCTCCTCAAGACCTTCGTGCCACATTTCGTGCCAGAGGATAGCCACTCGGATCAGTTCATGGCTGACAATGTTGGCCTAGAGACGTATTGATATGCGTGTAATGGACGGTGCGAGAGGCATACCTGTTTGACGACCTCCTCACTGTGCTCCCTCATGCGGTTCATGATGGATTCTGCAGCATTCTTACGGGTCGCGCTAGAGGACTTAGACGCCACAGTCAACGGGTACACCAAGGCTTGCGGATGGTGCTTCCCGACTTCAGTGAGAAGTCGGTTGATGTCTCGGCGAATATTGGCACTAGGCGTTTGAATTCGGGCAATGATCTGGCTCACAGTCAGACAGATGACTAGGGACAAACGAGCGCGATTACCTGAGGGATGACTTCCAACCACGTGTCCACCTCAACGGTCACGAAGCCGGAGCTCATCGCTTGGCTGACATCGACATGATCTCCGTACTTGAACCAGAGTGTGAGCAACCGCAGGGTGTCTTGTAGGGTGTTCTCATTCCGCAAGTTGATGGAAGTGAAGAATCCTGTCCACACATCGTTAGCCCCCATTGCCGAACTACATATTCGCATACGACGTACCTTTGATAGCCTGTGTGATGTGCAGTGCCAGGTTCTCGGGTGGAACATCTGAAGCTCTGTTCTCCGTTTGGCTTTCCAAGTAACCGACGACGTCGAAATGAGCAAGAGCCCAAGTATGCTGCGCCTTGTACCACGTTGGATCGTAGTGAGTAGCTAGGTAATAGGAGTGTAGGATGTCCTTGATGTTGCGCTAGACGAAAGTCAGGATGTTAAGACCAACGGTGGTGGGACGGAAACGTACAGAACCCCAATCTTCCCTGAGGGCCACTTGCCATTCTCCCAGCTTCAGATAGCAACGCGCGAGTAACCTGGAGACCTCATCGAGCTTCTCGTTCGGTTTCTGCCTCGCGATTTCCGGTGAGTGACTGATGGCGCCATTTTGAAGACCCCTCTCCAGGTTGGCACAAAGTGAGCGGAGATAGCTCAGACTTTCTTCTCGGGCACCCGTCGCCCAAATGTACTTCAGCTGGGCATATACAACGGCGTTCGGAGCCTTCATTGTGCGACAACCAATCAGTACTCGAAGCGCAGGGAAGTAAGGGGGACAATATACGAACCCTCTCCGACGATAGGAGCGAGTTGATTGTCTTCTCCGCTAATACCATGCGGTCAGATTTCCGGCACAAGTTCGCGAACTTGATCCACATTATCGGGTCTTCGTCCGGAGTGAGAACAAGGGCCCTAACTTGCAGGATACGCTGCCAGACTTCCACGTCTGGCTGGCACCCTTGCAGCCTGTGCGAGCTCGCGTGAGTTGAACTGCACTTTACATCCAAGCCACTACGAACCGTTTCATCCAGGTTCTTCTCATGGATGCCTGACGCTCTGGCTGGTCGGCATATTGCTTATATGTAATGATTTCCTCGAGCTCGGACAGCATTTGCGCCCGTACCATGATGCTGCATACCACCTCAGCGAAAAACTATCGCTGATGGCTGACCACTTACTTGTAAGAGCGACCATATCCTTCGCCCACAAGCGACATGAGTTCTGGATCAAGTTGATCACGCGCCTTCGCAATCTGTTGCATAGCTTTCGGAAACTGATTCTGGTGTACCGATAGGATGGCACGGTAGAATGGCCTGTCGCCCGAATCAGGCCTCATCGTCACTATGTAATCTTCCATGGCATCCCAATCGTTCAGGGACCAAGCAGCAGCGGCGGCCATGGGCGCGATCTCCCTACGGTCCTCATGAGCGGCCTTCGTCCAATTCTCCTCCACTTGCTCCGCGAGTTCCTTCCATTCGCCCAGCGCGTGTAGACATCGCATCCTCCCTATGGCCACATCAAGGTTGTCCGGATCCTCCCGTGCCTTCTTCTCGTAGGTGGTGAGAGCCTCCGTCCATCGCCCGAGTCGCTCGTACCATTCTTCATGCTTGCTCACGTCGTACTGTTCTCGGGCTATCAACAGAGTACCCCATGCGGCATCATGTTGCTGAAGCTTCGAGTTGATACCAAGCAGCGCCTCGATGATCGTAGGCGATGTTTCTGTGAAGAACTCGAGTTCCTTGTAATGCAACGCCTTGGCGTATGCGTGAAACTTCATAGCATACTCTCCGAGTGTCCGGTTCTCAATGGGGAGGGCCTTTTCTTCATGTTCCATGAACTCCGCGAGGTTCAGCAAGCGATGTACAATTTCTGCGGGAGCAATGGGCGACGTGATGGCGCACTCAATCGAGCGAACCAAGTCTTCCTACGAAATTACCAAGTTAGTGACACTGCAGATATGCCTCGGACAAGGGGGTACCTGGTATTGATCGTAAAGCTCGCCCCAGCAAGATATAAACGCCGCGTTGAACAGCTCTTTGGCAAGAGGCGGATGTACGTCAACTAGACTCATGCACGCGCGAAGAGCATGGGAAGGCGACTCCTTCATGAACTCTACTGTGATCCGATGCATCCAGTCGTTCCAGTCGTCCTTAGCAGCGATCTGCGAAACGTCCCATGCCTGCTTGAGGTGCTGTTGATTGACGGTCATCTTGTTTGCCTCGGCAGGGGCGGTGAACTCAACCGCCTTAGTACTGTCGCTATGAGGGAAAGTTTAACTTGTCCCTTGACATAAGAACAGAGAGGGACGAACGATGCTTCCAGTATACCCGCTTCCTGCGGAAGTCTGTCGCCACTCAAGAGCTTGGTAATCAGGTTGTCGTAACGAGCATGTTGAAAACGATGCCGGATAAGACTCTGTTGGAAATCATGATTAGCAGGCGGCGCGCAGACCATGCTAACGCCTACCTTGTTTACGGTGGAAACGAACACAGCGAATCTGACCCGAGCTGTATCACCAGTGAGCACAGTGTCTCCATTACGGTGCTCCGCAATTCTGCATTCGATAGGACGCGGACTAGAGGATGGATGATGCGTGATGCGTGATCGGAGAAGTTGACCTTCCTCGACAGTCCGTCGATCGTCTGGATTGCTCTCTTTCGCAGCGATGTGGAC
>NW_025955455.1:0-26611 GCF_022376445.1 Fomitopsis serialis | reverse complement strand
ACGCGGCGTCCGCTCTTCGGGTCCGTCAACACGATCGTCTGTTACCGTCCGGGAAGTCCTTCGTCTCGCACTGCGTTGCGGCGAAGAACGGTCTCCCAAGCAGTACTTCGAAAGGCGCGACCTCGACGATCTGCGCGTTCAGCAGTACCTCGACCTCGTCGTCGAAAGAGAACCGCACGTTCATGGCCTTGCCGACCGTCTGGACCTTGGACCGGTTCGCGGTTTCCATGATGCAGCCCTCGTCCGGGCGCAGCGTA
This sequence comes from Fomitopsis serialis, assembly GCF_022376445.1. Taxonomy (NCBI): domain Eukaryota; kingdom Fungi; phylum Basidiomycota; class Agaricomycetes; order Polyporales; family Fomitopsidaceae; genus Fomitopsis; species Fomitopsis serialis. The sequence continues at coordinate 26,354 of NW_025955455.1, read as the reverse complement.
CCTCCGAGCTTCAACCACAGGTCCTTCCGGATGATGGTCATCTGGCACCCGGAGTCCAGGACTCCCTCGACGTCGGCCTCCCCATTCACGGTAGGACGTACCACCCGCAGGCTCAGCGAGTCCCAGCTTCCGACGTTCGGCAGCTCCCGCTCCCCGCCGAGGAACACTTCCCTGTCGACAAGGAAACTCTCGTCCGCCTCCTCAAGGCTATTGGCGACCGGGACGCGCTGCGCCTTGCACTGGTCCACCGTTGCGCGGCGAAACTCCTGGCTGACTTCGGCAATCTCTCCCCATGCCGCCCGCTCTCCCCCGTAGAACATACGCTTCACGAGCTCCTCCGCCTTCTCCACCGGATCCTTACTGCCGTTAATCTTCGTCGAGTAGCGGTACTGCGGCTCGCTCGCACGCGGCTTCCCTCCGTCCTTCGCTCCGGGTCCCTTTCCGGCATCCTTCGCGGCGCCAGTCTTCCCTCCGTCGACGGGGATGCTCTTCGCGGGGATGCCCGGAGGCTTGCCGCTCGCACCCTTCAGCCCGCTGGCCGTACTTTTCCCTCCGCGTTCCTCCTCGAATCTGACCTTCTTCGCTCCTCCGCGTACGCGTGCTGCCTCCGCTGCCAATACTTGAGCTTTTTCTTCGAGCTCGCGGGCCCGTTCCTCCGTATACGCGTCTCGCTGTTCCGCCGCTTGCTCGTAACTGTACTCTGACGATATCTCCACGATGTTGGCAGACAGGTGGGGCGGCGCGTCCCTCGTCGTTCCGTCCGTGGCCCCGGAGGAAGACACGTTGTTCTCGTTCAACGACCACCAGGTGTCGACGCGGTGCATCATCCACTGACCCGCAAGGTTCCTCGGGACGTACGACCCGTTTGGCAAACGCACGCGGTTCTCTCCGTCCATGTAGATTCTGCCCATCTCGACGTACCGGCGACGGTGCTGGCAAGTCCTCATATAATGACCGTGCTCGCCGCAGAAGTTGCACTGGTCCGAGCTGGGTGCATAGCTCGCTCCACCACGGTCGTATCCCCCTCCGCGTCCGCCTCCCTGGCTATAGTCGTACCCTCCGGTCCCGGTCTGACCGTATCCTCCGGTCGTCTGTGCTGGCGGCGGTCCTCCATATCCTCGGCCTCCGGCAGCCGGCGCCCCTCCTCCGTATCCTCCTCCTCCGCCCTTCATCATACTCATAGCTGCAGCAAACACACGCCCCAGCATAGCTTCGTCGACGGACTCGGTCTTTACTCCGTCCGTACCGCTTCCTCCGGGACTCCCCCCACCTGTACTGCTCGCTCCGGCGGCCCCTCCGTAGCTGACCGCGTCAAGACACTGCTGCGCGGCATCGTGCACCTGCTCCAGGGTGTATCCGTCCACCGGATCGACGGTCGGGTTACGTATCTCGACGCGACGGCGGATGGCCTCAGCGGACGCGTCCGTGAATCCAGCCATGTAGACCTTGAAGACCTGCGAATCGGATACGCGGCCATTCTTCTTCAGGTACTTGGCCACCGGAAGGAACTTGCGGTAGTACTCCGCTTCGCTGGAACGCGTAGCGGTGCCCTCCGCCCTTGCCGTGGCCGACGCGGCCTCAAGGTCGCTGACCAGGTAACGGGACGTACCATCCGACCCGGGGTACAGGGCCATGATGCTCTTCTTGTATTCGTCGAACGACGCCGGCGTAGGTACCTCGACCTCGTCCCATAGCTCGGACTGGTCCGGCTTGAGGTAGCGCTTCGCGTAGTATACCTTCCGGGCGTCGTCCTCGACGCTAGCGATGGCAAAGAGTTCAGCGAGGTCGTCAAAGTAGCGTCGGAGGGAACGAGGTTGACCGTCAAAGGTCGGAGCAGCGCGATCGCCACGGACGGGCATGGAACGTACTGGTGGTGCGGCCATTGTTTCGGTGGGACGCGGAGGAAGGTCTGATGAGGAGAGGGTAGATGATGACGGGGCACGAGATTCGGGTATCGGAATGGGGGTCTGCTCGAGCTTAACGACGGGCGCCGTTGACTTGCTGTCGGAGGGAAGCGATAGGGCTCTCCTCCGGGTGGTGACGGCTAGCGGGATCGAGTCGCTCGATGATGACGTGGCAGGGGAACGGGGTGCTTCTACGGCCTCGAAGAATGAATACTCTCCGTCGCTGTCTTCGGAACGGTGCGGGGGTATGGCTTCTAACGCTGGCGCGGGCAGGGTGACGTTGAACGGTGTGTCCGGAGAGTACTGTGCAACGGCGACCTCCTGTAAGAGGTTTCGCTTTGGTCCGCGCGGCGGCTGCTGCCTTGTAGGGATCGACGGCTGGTCGTTGTTACGCGGTTGCCTGGGAGGCAGCGTGACGAGTCACCAGAGGGTGTCGATGAGTTTTACCAACAAGCTATACCCCCTCGCGGTGGGCTCCAGTTGTGTAGGTTGCGAGTCTCCCGGGTCGAAAAGAGACCGGAAGGAATCGATGGTGTCGGTAGAAACGACGGGCGGGGGCTGTTGGCAAGCGGATGGGGAGGGGATGTGACGATTCGGGCCCGGAGGGGACGTACGAGCTCGGATACTCGCAGGGGACACTGTAACGCGGTCGGAGGAGAGTGGTGGAGTCGTCCCACAACGCAGGGACTCAGAGTGAACGCGTAGAAACTCGTTGAAGCCGGATAAAACGCAGAGAGCCGGAAGGAAACGCGGTGCTCGTTGAAGGTGAACGCAGTGATCTATTCGCAACGCAGTAAACGCAGTAAACGCAGGACGCAGTCAGAAACGCAGGGAATCGCCGTTGAGCTCGCTCTCTACTCCTAGGTGGTAGGTCGGTAGGATCTCCCCCCGTCCGGTCCCCGGCTCCCTCCCTTATGTCCCCTCCGGCTCGCTATCCCACGCCCCCGCCTCGCTGGCACCCTTCTCCGTACTCACCCGTTCCCTCCGGTCCCTCTTAAGCCCCCTCCTTCCCTTCCTTTACCGTCTCCCGTCCAGTGCCATGCCGTCCGATGCCCCACCCAATCCCTCCGCCATCGTCTACTCCACTCGCTTCTACCGTCTTCTCGCTCTCCTCCGGGATGAACGAGTCGTCGAGCCGCGTCTTGTCGCTGACAGTCCTACCGAATGGTTGGCCTGGGCCCACGGCGCCCGCTGGATCATCGTGGGTGATATTCTTCTCGTCTATTCCCCGTCCGGCGGGCTGATCCTCCTTCCGGTACGTAGCGCATGCTCTTCGACTCCCGGGCGCGAGCTACCGCGCATGGCGACGCGTCCCTCCCTCTCATCCGCCGGTTCTCCGACGTCCAGGAACTGATCGACTACCTTGACCAGGTGTTCTCGACCATCGCGTCCGAGCATAGCGTCATTGGCGAGCCGTACCCTGCTATCGCCTGGTCCGCCAACCGCGTCGCTGTTGAGCAGTCCGATGTCGAAGTGGGCCGTCCGTTGCTCCCGGTCCGGTACCTCGAGAGGCCCATGCAGCTCTCCCCCCTCCGGGCTTCCTCCGACGGCCTCGACGCGCTCATCTCCCAGCTCCAGCGTTACGCTACCGTTCAACGTGACGCATCCGCCTCCTTTCAGTCCGAGGCCCAACACACCCGCCGTATTCTCTCCGCCCTGGCGTCCAGTGTTGCCGGCGTGCATGATCGTCTTTCACGTGGCGTGTACGTTCCGGACGCTGACTATTCCGGCATTCCGCGTCGCCTTCAGTTCCCTCCGGCGCGTACTAGTGACGACTTCGAGGATGCGGGTGTCGAAACTGAGACCGAGACTGATTTAATGGATGAGGGGGAGAGTGTGCGTGAGGGGTAGTTCGTTCCTGTACCCTCCGGTGCCGTCCACGGCTGCCTCCGGTTGCCCTACCGAGTTGCTTTCCGGTCGTGCTGCCTGGGTAACCTATCCTTCGACATTCCTTCCGTGTGTAACGTCGTCTGTTGTCTCCTGTGGTCGTGTGCCCTATATCCGTTGGTTCCGGGCCTGCTCTGTGGGGCTTCCCCACACCGTGCATCTCGTCGCATGTTGATGTCCCGGCTTGCTCACCCGCTCGCGCCTACTCGCCTGTTGTACTGCTTTCCGGCCCTCCCATCAGCGAGGGCCGGTTGCTCGTCCGACCTCTCGTTGGTCATGCTCTCGTCCGGTCGTCTGTCTGGTCGCCTGCCGTCCCCCTGCCCGCTCGCTCGTGCACCCGTTCGTTAGTCCACCCACCTGTCCCGTCATCCACTCGCCCGTCCGTCCACCGTGCGCCCGTTCGCTCGCCTGCTCACTCGTTCTGCGCGTTCGTCGGCGGCGGTTGCGTGCTGGGCAGTTGCCCAGCGCGCTCGCGGCCGGTGTGTGCTGCCGTCCCCTCGTCCGCTTGTCGACCATTCGTCGGCCGTGCCTACACGCAGGGCATTGGCCCTGCGTGCTCGCGGTCGTCGTGCGCGGCGCGCTGCACGCCACCGCCTCCTGTGCCTGCTGTTAGTGAGTTTGCTCGCGGGTGCCTGCACTCACCTGCAGAACCTCGCCCTCGCCCCCGCCCGTCCCCGCCAGTCGCCCACCCCTGCCCGCCGTCCACTCGTCGTCCATGCCTGCCATCCGTCGCTGTGCTGGGGCTCGCCACGTCGCGGTGGCTTCGTCGGCTGCGTTCGCACGCACGGTCTTTGCGGCTGCTCACCGCGCGCGTGTGCGTCGTGTTGCTGAGGCTGAGACTGTGGGCGTGCGCGAGTCGACCTGGTGGGAGGAGACTCCAGAGGCATCCCCGCGAGTTTGGGCGCTCGCGGGGTTGCCTCTTTTGGCAACACCGCCATGGGACTGGCGGTACCGGTACTGTACGCAACACCGTGTTGGATGCACGCATCCTTATAATGCTCAAGATGCATTAAATAAACCACTAATTTATGACGCTGAGTATACTGATTAATTAGGATAGGGTAGGATGCGGAGTAAGGACTGCTTCGATACCAAGAATGAGTCCGTCAACGAGATGAGTCCGTGCAAAAGTCCAAAATCCAAATCCAAGTGCACGTCCGAGTCCGAGTCATGGACAGACTCAGATACCTGAGGGAATGCGAGCTTAGTCATATATGCAATACAGTTGAGACAACGCAACTTGCCATAATCTACTCGTCATCAATCATGATGGCATCGTCCTCTGGTTCACCAAGTGCACGCCGGATGATACACTCTTCCCCATCGAAAGGGTTTGGGTACATTGACCTGAGGTCCCGCACGTTATCGATGTGACAGAACTCGCACAGATCCGGCCAGTTTGAGTGAGACTCCATCTCGATCAGGATGTCCCGGTCACAGACAGGCTCGTCAGGGTGTACAAGACGGAGTGCAAAGTATTCAAACCATGCACTAGCCCACGCATCTTTGCAGATATCTTCCGTATTGCAGGCAGGGCTAATGAGGAATGTGGGGAGCTGGCACGCAAGGGCCTTGCGATGCAGTTCAATTTCCTGGCGAACCGTATAAATCCGAAGGAATAGAGGGAGACCAAGCGCAGCGGCATCGCTGGATTGAATATAGTGATCGCTGTCTTGCATATGAATGATGGCGCGGAAGGCAGTATTGAACCAAAATGTGAAGTTGAGTGTGTCGGCGAGGGCGAGCTTGCGGAAGAGCGTCCATCCATCGGTGAAGTCGTGAACAGATAATTCTTGCCTCGCCATACGCAGGCCTTCCGGTGCATCAAAGAGATGGGACATCCTTGCAATAGACACAAGCTCGTCGACAGTCCATGGTTCACCGTCTTTGGGTCTAGGTGAGAAGACAGCATTTAATACACATCGGAGTCAGGTAGGCCAATCTAGAGGCTATTGCCAGTGAATCTACGCACCCACGGCCAAACAACCACCCCATCCATGGATCCCAATCCCTTTGATCTATTCCAATGAAATATACAGGATGGCCCTTGGTTCCCTCCGGTATACTATCTTGTCCTGGATCGCACTGGAACATGTCCCGGAATACGCCAGCTCGGGATGCAATAAGGGTGGGGTAGATATTGTAGAGGCACGAGCCGACCTGCACTAAAGTGTAAGTATCAATTCATAGAGAATGGAGCACATGTTGTACCTGACATTCGAACGTGCCATCCTTGTAGTAATGAAGCGGTGAATGTGTCACCTCTAACGGCTTCCAGGGTGCATATGTGAGGATATTGGGGTGTCTGAATGCTAGTTTGGTTGATGACATGACACCTTTGACCACCTTTGACCGGGTAGATGTAGCAAAAAAGGAAAGGCAATGAAATAGTGAAAAGGAGTGACAAGTTGTTGGACAGTTTTGTTCGACAAGGGAATGCGATGCCACCGAGTTCTCCAGATTACGATCTTACTGGGCGCTCTGTTATGTAAGCAAACACTGCAAACGCACGCCACATCAATTCTAGCTTGCGATCTGTATTGTGTCTGTACTTCAAAACTGCAGTGGTTAGTCCATATGCACTATTGTACTCAATGCTACTCTTGCTGACTGGCTCACTGTGACCAATATTACCAGAGACGTAGTATAAGAGCATATTCTGTGTACTGTCTGTTATCGACAGTTGTGGTCATCACATCGCCATCTCCAGCCATTCAGGTTAGTTAATATTCTATGACCTGTGTGATGTATGCACTGTGTTGAACTTCAGTTGCATATTCTGCATCTAGCATCAAGTTTGGAGATGGAGTTTCCACCGCTTCCTCGGACCACAGGTCAAGCATTACCATTGAACATTGAGGAAGCGCATACAATCATTGCAACAGCGTACAACGACAGTCTCCGTGTTGCTGCCCTTGATGACAGTGACCATCTGCGTCTTCAGCATCATATCGAATATATCAAGAACAAGACACTCCCTCTCCTCGAGCATGTGTCCCAGGCTGTTCAGCTTCCGGAATGGACAGTGGAGTGCGCGCTGAAATTCGCACAACTCTTGTCTATGCTAGAAAAAGCAGCAAATGCAAGGGCTGGACGGTACGCCCACATACCACTTAACTACGTGTCAAAATGCACTTACCCAGGAATCTCAGGGAAGAGTTGAGTTATACGATCTCTCATCCTGTGTCGGTGGTCCATACAGGACGACGTGGGCGACCCCAAAAGGTTATCAACAAAGCCTGGTTAATTGAGACCTTTGCTCCATATCGGCGCATCTCCGTCCAACGTGTCGCAAATGTGCTTGGAGTTGGCCGAAGTACTGTCCTCCGTTACATGAAGAAATACGGCATCATTCGGACGTATGCACCCTTGACTGACGAGGAGCTTGATCTCCTTGTGCGCAGCTACAAGGTTGAAAACCCTAATGCAGGCCGTCGCATTGTGCAAGGATTCTTCACAGCAAACAGTATTCGCATGTCCAGAGCTCGGCTTACAGCTTCTCTCGATCGCGTTGACGGGGTTGGACAGATGCTGCGTCGGAATGTCGCTGTACACCAGCGCACCTATTCTGTCCCACGGCCTGGCCATCTATGGCACATTGATGGCCATCATAAACTGATGCCTTGGGGATTTGTCCTTCATGGCATTGTGGATGGTTATGAGGCGGAGGTAAGTCCTACAGTCTACTACATATGATATCTAACATGATATCATTGTTGTCTGACTATCTGTTCATCCATAATAAATCTGATTGATAATTTGGACAGGTTGTAGGACTGCGTGTCAATACCAACAACCGGCCAACCACTGTGTTGAATGCTTTTCGAATGGCGGAGAATGAGTACGGGACCCCTTGGCGGACCCGTGGTGATCGCGGTGGAGAGAACATCTGTAATGGCGCCTCACTCGTCGTGCCTCGTATGCGCTGCACCCAGTCTCTATTCAAGGAGATCTGTCTACAGAGTGCATACAAAGCGGTGACGAGGTAAAGGCTGAGGACTTGTAGGTGCACTGGCGCGCCATACGAGTCCTCGAGCAAACAAAGACAAACATTTAATGTAAGACATACCGTAACGGGAATATCCGTTACACCCTCCCCCACTGGACACGACCACGGGTCCCAGCAATAACCAGAGAAACAGATAGAAAAAGGAAAATGAAAGGAGACATATGCAACAACCCACGGTGGTAGCAATTGGCAAACAAAGATGATGTTGAACTGTAGACAACGACATGTTAGATCGCGTCAGTGAGCAGACACAACCATTCATCATTGTCGTACATAACTCGACAAGGTTATGCAGGCCATAAGGTAAACTACTACTCGGACTCGGAGTAGTAGTCAGCATCTTCAGAGTTACCCTCATCTTCGGCAGATAGTGCAGAAGAGCTGAGGGTATCCTCCATCTCATACTGCTCATAGTAGTCAGAGACTACTACTGAGTTGGTCTCCTCAGACCCAGATCTTCGTGATCCCACGAGCTAAGATGCTCGGACTCGGAGGAATACTCGACTCAACATGGTCAGGGTACTCCTCACGAGTCATGGTACGAGGCTCCTCATCAGAGGAGTTGTACCAGTCGGACTCATCCACTGGTTGTTGATGAGGTGGTACAACAAGCCATCCCAGCTTGTTGTAGGCCCAATGTCGCACCATCTCCATAGGAAGTGGTGCAACAAGCCGAGGATCGAACTCGAGTGGAACCACTTCCAACTCCCTCTGGAAGTGGTCCCAGGCTCGACGAGCTGCACGAGAATATGTCCCCGGTCGCGGGGACATCTCCTCGATGGCATGCCCACAGCTAAGTGCTGACCTCTTGCAGTGAGCCCAGATGTCCCACTCGCCAACACTCGCCGCAACATCGGCCTCGTCGAAGTCGTGGTCAAGTTGGTCTGCAAGGAGGCTGAAGCATTCCTCGCGCGACCTCTTGTCACTCGGCCATCGACTCACATCAACGGTTACTGAACGATCCAGTGCGGTCGACACTCGGTTCAGTCCCAGTACTTCGCGGCGCGAGGTACTGGCTTCCCGAGTGATGTCGTGGCTGCGACGGTCACCCGTATCCTGCATTTCGAGTTGATCACTCGATGCGCGTGGTACAGGTGGTACACGTCTCGATGTCCGACGTGAAGCTCGTACGTCGATCACTTCGCTGGACGTATGGCCCGAGACTACATCTGGTCCCAATACACCATTGTATGATGTACTGGCCACTCGCGCCGTATCCTGCACATTGCGCCGACTACTCGATGTGCGAGTAGCTGGTATTCGCGTCGAGTTCCCGTGGGTGGCCCGTACGTCAAGCTCACGGCTTGGCGTCCGTGTCGCTGCCGGGTCCGAGGCCAGTACATCTTCGTGTGATGTACTGGTTGTGTTGTGGAACGAGCGGCGGCCGTTCGAGGCCCCGCTCCCTTCCCCTCTCAAGAGAGTACCCCCTCTCGTAGAGGAGATATCTCCTCCTTGCGCTCGCGCCGGCTCGGTCTCGATACCATCAGTAGTCGTTGAACATCGCCGTTCACCTGAGTCCGATGAATCCAGCCCTCGCGGTGGATGTTCCTTCTTATGGGCGCGCGACGACGCCCTGGTCGTCGCGTCATTCGATGCGGGTGCATCACCCGGTAACCTGGATGTGCTGCCACACCATATGGTCCAGGTAATTGTACCCGCGACGACGATGATTCGTCCTCGCCAAGGTTCCCTTGCCCTGGGACTACCGAGACCTCGTCAGTCCCCGTCCCTTCGTTTGACTGCGCTGGGTCCGGGGAATAAGGCAGCACATCCATCTTGGATGTGCTCGGCGGTAGCTCCCGGTCTCGTTTGCTGGACGCACCAAGTACTTTGCAGTACTTGGGCTGGTGCTCGCCGTCGAAGACCACGGCCAGCTCACGTCGGTCTTGCTGAACGCGACGTGCCGGCAGCACGTAGCGTCCCGACGGTCGCCATTCAGACTCGTGTGCAGTCTGTCGTACGTCTACACTCGTAGACGTACCGGCTGACTGGCCGCGATTCGCCAGATTGAGCTTGTCCGTATCGTCATCGAGGTCTGTTGCAGTGTGACGCGGCGGTGACGCTGCAACAATAGGAGATGAGCTGGCGAGTACCGTGAGGTACTCGCCGTGGGCGGTAGCAAGGTCGCACCCTTGTGTGGCACCCTCAAGCTCGGTGCTTGACGTCGGTGCTACGCCCGCCGCGGAGAGATGGGACGCGCCAGTAGTGCCTGTGTGCACTCCGGACGCGTCGCTGTGCTTGATGGTAGACACGACGGTGTCCTCCTGTACGAGTAACGTACCACCGTCGGTCGCGACTACTGAGTGGGTAGTCGCGACGTACCCTGGTAGTGGTACAGAAATGGGGGTGGTGACGGCGATGCGAGTACCGTGAGGTACTCGCTGTTCGATTCGCCACCGAACTCTTCGACGGAGGCGTCGAGCGAGAGTCCCGACGTCTGTGTGTGGACGCGTTGCGTGACCGTGCCGGTTGCGACCTGTAGATCGCCCCGTGGGTCGATCGTACCGTCGACCTGCGTGGTTGCTGTCACGACAACCGCATTGGTTGTCGTAGTCGTCACGATTGGTGGTGGCGGTGTAGGAGATGGTGGTAGAGGCGGGGGAGGTACATCCGGCATGGACGTACCTCTGTCTTTCGAGCTCGCAGGTTCGTCTCCTTCGCCTACACCGCACCCTTCCTCCCCTCCTCCTTCTGCCAGACCCTCCTCATCTGACTCCTCTGTCTCTGCACTCTCATCCACGTCCCCCTCGTCCCCGGCCTGATCCGCCATCCGTCCTGCACTCGATCTCCGGAGTGCGCGCGCGACCTCCGACTCGTGGTGCCTCTCGTAGTCGCCACCGATGTCGGGAGCCGCGAAGGAGTCGATGGGGAGTTGGGTAGGGGTCCCTAGGAGCGAGCCCTCGACGAGAACTGTGAAGTTCTCGTCGGGTTGACGGTCGGGGTGCCGTTCTGGTCTGTCGGGGTCCGTAAGCGCCGGCCGCCGCACTGTTGGTAGTGCAGCAGTCGGGTCGCGATCTCGAGCTCGCGCGTCGCTCGAGACTACACGACTGTCGAGCTGCGCGATCGTGGGGCCGTCCGTGTCGCGGGGATAGTGGTGGTCGCTGAAAAACCAAGACCGAGGTCCACCGTTTCGTCGAGTCGGTCGAGGTCGTATCGCGGGCCTGTCAGTTGAACCGCGAGATGTTCAGCTGTCTTGGGACTACCGGGGGCTTGCACTTCCGGTTGGGAGTGCACGTCTTCTCGGAAGTCGGCCGCGCGCGATCGGGGGCTGCTGGAGGTGTCGTCGAGGTCGTCCCACGACCTGGCCAGCTGAACCTCAGGAGGTTCAGCTATATCGGAGCAGCTGGGGGCCTGCACTTCCGTGAGGATGTGCAGGCCGTGTGGTGTCGCGGTTGGTCGAGCGATGTAGCTGCCGGACGAGAGGTCCGGAACGTTCGGAGACACGCAGTCCTTGGCCCCGTCTACGTCAAGCTCATGGCTAGACGCACTCGCTGCGCAGCGGGCAGACGAGGGAATGGATACGTCAGACATGCAGTATTGCATGTCCGCCGTGTCGCTTTGCAGAGAGAACGGTCTGGGTACGACCATGAGGTCGTCCCGTAGCGCGGACGCGCCGTCTTCATGGCCGACAACGCGCACGACGGACTTCACGTCCGTCGCTACGCTTGTTGGCGCGGATGCGGGGAAGGTAGGAGGTGTCGAGATGGATACGTCCATCAGGGGCGTACCTTCAGTTCTCGACCCTTCGTGCTGGTCGGTAGCGTGTACGTCGAGCATCAATCTCGGCGTACTCGCTATCCATCGGTCAGTGATGGGTGAATGGGGCCCGTCGGACGTGCACTGCTGCGCGTCCGCCGTGTCGCTTTGCGAGATGGGCGGTACGACCGCGAGGTCGTCCCGCAACGCAGGCGTGTGGCCTTGCAGATCGGCAGGCACGACCGGTAGGTCGTCCTGCGGCACAGATCTGCCGTCCCCTTGGCCAGCCACGCGTACGACGAACTCCTCGTTAGTCGCTACGCTTGTTGATACAGGTGCACACAAGGGGATAGGCGTCGAGGTGGATATGTCCGCCTGAGGCGTATCCGCTACTCGATATCCAGTCGCGGAATGGTGGGGCACGTCGGACGTGCGATACTGCGCGTCCGTCGTGTCGCCTTGCTGAGTGTATGGTACGACCGCGAGGTCGTCCCAGGGCGCAATCGTGCCATCTTGCAGAGTGGAGGGTACGACTGTTAGGTCGTCCTGCAGGGCGAGCCTGCCGTCTTCCTGACCAGCAACGCATACGGCGAACTTCATGTTCGTCGCTATGCTTGCTGGTGCGGACACGGGCGAGAAGTGAGGTATCGAGGCGGGTACGTCCATCTGGGGCGTACCCGTTACTCGACATCCGGTTGCGGAACAATGGGACACGTCGGACGTGCGGTATTGCGCGTCCGCCGTGTCGCTTTGCAATGTGAAAGGTTCAGGTACGACCTGGAGGTCGTACCGCAGCACAAACGTGCTATTTTGCGGAGAGGAAGATACGACTTCGCAGTCGTACCTGGTTCCGTGACCAGCGGTACGCTCGACGAACTCCGTGTTCGTCGATGCGTACGCTGGCGGGGGTACTGGCACAGGCGGAGGCGAGGTGGGTACGTCCAGCATGGGCGTACCTTCGATTTGCGAGCCTTCCTGCTCGCTTTCCCTGCTCGCCCCGCACCCTTCCTCCCTCTCTCCCTTCGTGCCTTCCTCGCACCCTTCTCGTTCCTTCGGGATTTCCTCGTCGCCTCCACGATCCGCGTTCCTCGTGGTCCGCTCGGTCTTGCAGCTCGGCGCTGGGCTTGAACGCGCGGTGTTCAAGTCCTGGGTCGCGCGGCTGGGTTGCGTGTCGCCAGAGCCGCGGTATTGGTTGCCAGAGTCAAGGCGCGAGTCGAGAGGGGTGAGGTGAGGAGCCGGGGAGGGAGGAATTGGCGGTCTGGTACCGTGAGGTACCAGGTCGTCGGTCGCCACTGACTGGACTGGCGGTAAGTCAGCCAGCCATTCGCGAACGCGAGTTCGCACTCGCGTTGGGGCCGCGCGCGCGTCTGGTTCGCCAGACGGGCGCTCGAGTTGGCTGCCCAGGGAGTGGAAATGGTCGAAGACGAGGGGTCGGTGGTGGCGGTCGAGCGCAGTGCGGTGGGCGCTAACGCTCGGGGCGCTCACCACTGGCACGGTCTCGTGGCGCTCGACGCCCGCAGGGTCGAGCGTGTCGTGCGTCGCGTCGAGCAATCTGCTCGGCGTGGCGCTCACGTCGTTCGACAACAAATATATATTTTCTGCGTCACGGCTCATCTCTGAGCGCGCGACGGGCGTGTCTACACGCGTGGGCTTGGTCCCACTGCACACAGTACTACTGTAGTACTGTGTGCCTATGCCCTCCCGGGTGCTGATACGAGTCAGCTCATTGCACTGCTCGTTCGACCCGGGCGCGAGCTCGACTACGGTTACGTCGTCGAGCTCGGTGCACTCACCACTCCTCCGAGTGGTGCCGATCTTCATCGGCAGGGTGGTAGCAGGTGGAGGGTCGGTCTCCGTGCGGCTCTGAGCGGGCTCGACATTGGGCTCGAGCTGCTCAGTGTGCAGTGCCTGTTCGACCTCACGGTCGGACGGCGCCTGCTCTGTGAGGGCTCCGGCTGAGTCCTCGCGGTGAGAGGACTCAGTCCGGGTGGTCTTCGTGCGAGAAGACCGACTGCGGCTGCTGGCCTCGGACAACGCGGCGTCGACTGTTGCCAGCAGTTCGGCCTCGAGTTGCTTGGACTCCTCGAGAGCCTTGTTGATCCGCTCTTGACTTGCGGCGAGCTTCGCTCGGACTTCCGCGCGCAACGCCTTCAGCTTGCTGCGGGTTCCACTGTGGGACCCGCGGCTGCCTCGGGAAGGTGCAGACGGGGTGTTGGTCGACTCGGACATCTTGTCGAGTTGTCGAGTTGGCCAGAGGATGATCAGAGTAGCATAGAGTTGTTGACGTCGAGTAGGTAGATATCGAAGTCGAGTTTTTGAGGTTGTTGCCTAGAATAGATCCCCAGAGTAGAAGCTTGTCTGGAGCGCAAAAAAGTGTAATGGCGCCTCACTCGTCGTGCCTCGTATGCGCTGCACCCAGTCTCTATTCAAGGAGATCTGTCTACAGAGTGCATACAAAGCGGTGACGAGGTAAAGGCTGAGGACTTGTAGGTGCACTGGCGCGCCATACGAGTCCTCGAGCAAACAAAGACAAACATTTAATGTAAGACATACCGTAACGGGAATATCCGTTACAACATCCTTGTCTCTGCATACATGGTTATGCGTCGAGGGCCAAATCGTGGATCATTCTTATGGGGATCGTGCGTGGTATTCATGTTCCACTGGATGGTCTTCAATGGCTCAGTAATTGATTTATAACCAGGTCAACAACCAATCAGCGGATTGAGCGTCGATGGGTTGACATTGGGACCAACTTCGCACGCCATTGGCGTGTATTCTTTCTGCGCCTAGAGGAACTCCATGGCCTTGACCGGAAGAACCCTCACCACCTTTGGCTTCTGCATTGTCTGTTCTTGGATGACATACAGGAAGACTGTGATCTGTTCCGCCACACGTGGAACCATCATGGTGCCTCTGGCCCACATATGCAGGGCCAAACACCTCGTGTAAGTGCGCATTGTGGATGGATTATATAGATCATACTAATCATGTCATTAGGATGTACGATGGCTTGCAAACATCACAAACGGCAAATATAATGAGCCAACAGACACCTTTGCCAATGTCAATCCTGACACGCTCGCGGAACATTATGGAGTTCATGGCCCAGTCCATGTGCGGAAGTCACATCAGACGGGTGCTGGTCATCCTCCTGATGAGGAAAACGACGGTAATTTGGATAACATACCAGAAGATGCTAGTGGCGCATTGTCCGATGACGAGGACGATCCCATTTCTTTGGAGGCTGTGTGGGGACGAGGGAGCAACAACAGTGGCGAGGGCGATGATCAGAGCTCAGATCCAGATTCAGAGTCTTCAGACTCGGATTATGAAGGTATTGAAGAGTGCTTTGTGCATGAAGATGCAGGGGTGGTTCTAGCGCGGCGTCTCGCAGAGGAACACCGTGCCAACCTACGCCATGAGGCAATCAAGGTCCCGAGGCACACAAGTCCATTTGCGTCTGAACAATTCGAGACCGCATTCTTTCAGACCCTTGAAGAAGTCTACACACAGAATTTGATTCCCTCAAACATGGCGGTTTCGGAGGAGGAATGGCCTGACAATGGATATCCGACAGAGGGGCAGCTCAAGGTTGGGCGGGTGCGCATAATCACCATTGCAATGCCCCATTCGGTTTGGCTTGTTCGTGCACGGCGCTGGTGCCAGGCATTGGACCTATTAACTCGGGTTGTGTACTAGTAGCTCCGAGTCAGGCACGGCAGTTATGCATAGATGTGCACGACGGACATCACATCGCATTGCATCACAGAGAATGACATCCAATTCCAACTAGTAACCATACTACTACGATGACACTACTACGTGGCAAGCACGTACTAGTAAGTGATAGTACATGACCAAGGTACATGGTACTGGTACGTACGTGCATGCTCTACCAAAGACTCTTCTTTGGTCTTGGAATTGATGGACGATTCGCTCGGCGCCTTGCACGAGCTCCGAGTCCTACATCCTGAGATGGAGCATCAGGAACTGGCAGTGTCGACGTTGATGTAGCAGTTGCCAGCAGTACTGAACATGAGGCCATATTGGAAGAAGAAGGTGCAGCAGTATCAGTGTTGGAAGGAGTAGGAAGGGACTGTGAAGCACGAGGCATCGAGCGCGAGCGCGAGCGCGAAAAGAAGTCAAGAAGACCTCTCTCAATCGCACGGTCATCGTCGTCATCATCTGAGATTGCAACTGGAGAGCCGTCTTGAGGAAACTGAGCATTCCAGGAAGAAGAACATCAAGTGAATATGCATACCTGTGTCGTTGCCCGTAGTCGGTGCATCAACAATCTCTTCATCTCGAGAGAGATCAATGCTTTCCAAGGTACGAGTGAGCTTCAGCGTCGAGGGACCACCTCCATCTTCGGAATCTGAGGCTTTCTCTGACAAAGAACAATGGATCAGCAACAGTCAATAAGTATAAGGTGAGCGGCAGATGCTTACCGGGGTTTGCCTTCTGCTTTCCCTTCGCTTTCAGTGACATCTGTACTTGTTCCACCACCTCCTCTACCTCCGTCTCCTCATCCGGATCCGAGTCTATACGCGCCCGTTTGTGCGCTGGCTTCCGAAGCTTTGACTGCTGGGATTGAAGGCGCAATGACCGACGGTATGGCTGAGGTGAGCCTGGAAGCCGGAGGGAATCAGTAACATTGCATGTCAAGTCACCATAGTAAGCCGTGATTGATACACTTACCATTGATATCTGAGCTCGAGTCCGTCTGATCATCCTCTGCATCTGACAACAGCAGAGCGTTCGGAAGAGCGCTCCATGTGGAGTAGACTGACTGCGGAATCCTGATGCGCGACACTGAGAGAAGAAATGCGAATTAGTCAGCAACAATGACAGGGGCAAGCAGACGCATCACATACCAAACAACACTGTCATATTGGAAAGTGTATTGTCATGTCCGTATGCCTTCGCTTGTTCTTTGAGTGATTGACCATCTGCGAGATAGCCCGGTGACTCAGCAACACTCAGGGTGTTCCGAGTCTTATTGAGCAAGAACCACGGATAGTCGCCGTATGGATCACCCTCAGAGGGCACCCAATTGTCCTTGATCCAGGTCATAGGCCGCTCGAAATACTTCCAAAGGATCATGTTGAGATCGCTCTTCTGCATGTCAGTGCTAAAACGGATGCCATCATGCCCACGAACAGCAAGCTGGCATCGCTCCAGCTCAAGCAGTTGACCGTCTGTAGGTGCTGCGGTCTTGTTCAACCTCGTAGTTCCCTGAGTGTAACAGAACCAGAACGCAGTGACATATTAGTGAAGCATGAAGTGTATGGACATGATTGAACACTGACGAGTTCGACTCCATATGGCAAGATAGCAAAGCGACGTACACATACTTCCTTTGAGTCACCAGCCTTTGCCTTCAGGCCGTTCCCTTTCCCCTTGGTTTTGGCATGGTCAGAGGATGACGTTGACGGACTGCGACTCTGTCAATGGCATACAAGGTATTAGCTATGCCCATAAAGAAACAAGGGCACGAATGTGCACCCTCTTCCGCTTGCCTTTCTTCACCTGGGATGCACCCGACTGTGTGTTGCTTCCCTTGGAACCACGACTCGCCTTCGACTTTGTTTGTTTTGACGTTGAGTGTGATCGGAACCCAGTGTTCGTTTCAGAGCGTGCAATATCGAGCGCAGACTTTGACGACTTTGACGATGACGACACTGAACGCAAAGCTGAGGCCCCTGGTACCGTACCACCTTCAGCATCCATACGATTCTTGAGTGTTTCGACTAGCGCCATAACGTTCGGGACAACGTTCGGTACAGCACCTGAGCCAGAGGAGGTAGACACTGCAGACGACGTAGTAGATACCTGCGGATCAGTGGTCTGAGAACCAGAGGGCACTTGGAGCGCAGTTGATGCATGGTCAGAGTCTGCAGCACATATTCGTACATCACGGTGTCAATGCCTCCGTCATATCATATGTAGAATACACACACACATACCATCATCAGAATGATGCGGATGCGGCGGGTGTAGACTCGCAAAGTGGCCACAGTCGCGGCATGTGTCAGGCTGATCCAAAGTGCGATTGGGACGTGGAACATGCAGGGGACAGTAGCATGGATGGCCCTGAGCGTCGGGCTGGCGGCAGTGTAGGTAGCTCATCTGTAGAACGCAGTCAGTGAGAATAAGGGAGTAGATCAGAGTGAAGACGGAGCTCACAAGCCACTACTACGACCACCGAGTCTCGCTGAAGAACAGGTACGTCTCACCAGTATTTATACAGTTCTGGAGCTTGACCTGTGGGACGGAATAGAGATACAGGTGATTTCAAAAGCGCAAATACTCGGCAGCGGCGATTCAGTGTCCCGGATCAAGACAAAGCGGTGAAAGCCACTCACCTCGAGGCAAGTGCACGTAGACAGTGCGGCATCGATTTGCACGAGTGATAGCCAATGAAAAAATGGCCAAGATACTTGGGTAGTCCACATGCTGCTGCAGAAGCACAATATACTGTAGATCATGACACTTCAAACGGCGATCTCTGTCTTCTACCTGATACTGTCAGCTACTAGTAGTAGAAGAGACAGAGATCGCCGTCAACGGTCACTTTGCAGTGCCACAAGACACTGCATAACGCATATAGTTCTATCATTAATCAGATACATGTATGTGCAGGTGCAAACGACATACCTTGAGACCTTGAGGCGTAGAATTCTAGTCTGGACCCAGAGTCTCCGAGTTGGACTTGCAGTGTGCATCTGCAAAGTGAGTTTTCTTGCTGTAGTAGGCCTGTTTCTACATACCTCTCTGTAGCTGTCTAGGGCTACGTAGTTCTCTGTAGCCCGGGCATCCTACTATAGGTACGTGTAGTCTGCGGCAGTCGGATGTGCCTGGGAAGCGCACGGCTTGTGTGCGGCATGGTCACTCGCGCGGCTCGCGTTAGCGCTCGACTCCCGGATAGCGTGGCTTCATCGACTCATCGTTGAGTTTCGGTCTCATCCTCCAAGTCGAACTCTAGCTGCCGCACCTACGTCGACATGAGAGGTCTCGTCTCGCAACTTGCGGGCCAACCATGCAATAGTACAGGACTTGCACGATGCAAGATGCGCGTGTCAGTCCAGCGCCGATTCGGACTCACAGCGAGTGTGACCCACGGCTGAGGGGGCGAAGGCAGATGGGGAGGGGCGTCGAGAAAGCCAGGGCAGTGAGCAGCGACACTCGAAGTCAAAGGTATGTACGCTATTGATTTCTTGCCGTGGCCTGTGGCAAGTACTTACTTGCGTGCGCGACGTCGCCGACGCTGCCTGGCATATCGACGATCACTACTAAGGTCAGTTTTCTTGCTTGCCCTTGCCTATCTGCTGACGACGCCCTTGTGCCTGCGTCTGCCCATGCCCTCGCCCGCCTGCTCATCCGCATCCCCAGCCTCCAAGTCGCCGCTAGTCACTGCCCCTCTCACCCTCGCCCTGCCTACCCATTCCTGCATGCCCACCTGCGTTATATTGCACGCCTGCGCCTGCTTTCTTACTAGCTCGACCGCCAGCCCGCGTCCTCGCCCTTGTCTCTCGCGCCCGCCGCTCTCTTGACCCGCCCTCTCTCGCCTGCCCGCCCTCTCGCGCCTGCCCGTTCTTGCCCACCGGCTCGCCCTCTCGCGCCCGCCCATTTTTCCCTACCTGTTTCTCCACCGCGACGCTACTTTCCTTCCACGCCCTCGACCTCGTGCTAGCTCACCCGCCCGCCTCCTTCACCACGCGTTTGCTTGCTGTCTTGCTCAGCCACCGTTCTTCTCGCCCGCCGTCTTGCTTGCCCGCCATCATGCTATCCCCATCGCACGTCCCGCTGTCTCACAGGCCCACTGTTTCATAGGTCCGTCATTTTGCAGGTCCGTCATCTTGCCCGCCTGCCATCTCGCCCACCCGCCATCTCGCAGTCCCGCCCGTCGTCCCTCTCGCCCACCTGCCATCTCGCAGTCCCGCCCGTCGTCCCTCTCGCCCACCATCTCGCTCACTCAGGCTCCTCATCTCACACTCCTGTTATCTGCCCGCCGTCCCTGTCGTCTTCAAGTTGCCTGTCGTCTCGCCCGTGGTCTCGCCCGCGTGCCGTCTTGCACGCCCGCTCGCTGTCCCTCTTGCTCGTGCCCTCTCGCCCACACCCTCTCGCCTGCACCCTCGCCTGCACCCTTGTCTGCACCTTCTTGCCCATGCACTTGCGCTCCGCTCTGCTCTGCTCAGCTGGTTGGCCACCCACTTGTCCACGCGATCGCCCACACGATCGCTCACTCGTCCGCGCGCCCATTCGCCGACGGACCCACTTACTTGCCCATGGACTGCGCGGACCCGCCGTGACCCGCTTTCAACCCCTACTGCGTCTGTCACCCTGCCTGTGTCTGCCCGCCGTCGTCCGTGCCACCTCGCACTGCCCACTTCGCTGCGGCCGGCGGCATCCTACCCCGCTCGCCCGTCGCCTTGCTCCGAGTCCTCGCCTCTGCCACCGAGTACTCGCCACCCCGCCACCCTGCCCGTCCACGCCACTCTCGCTCCACCATCCCGCCATGTTCCGTTTGTCGTGTCATTAGGCCGTAGCACCGCGCGCACTGATCGTCAGCTGCTCCAATCGTCGTCGTCGCGGTGTTGCGCACACCACGCCTACTCACTTACCTCGTTGACTTACTAATAGAGTATTGAAGTTTTGGTTACTTCATTATAATATATCTTGTCCCATTACAATCTGTGCAGTGAATACAAAAGTTTTTACGAGCAATTGGTGTAACAGCAGGGCAGGGACCCCGATCGGCGATGTGAGCGCTAAGCCATGTGGCTACCGTGCCTACCAGCCCTACCCTACAGCTGCTCGGTAGAGATTGCCCTGCTACCCAATGCTACATAGAAGGTACCTTACCTCCCGCCCTCCCGTGCCCTATGGGCCCTCTGTAGTGCTCTGTAGGGAGCACACATTTTGCAGATGTGGCGGCAGTACCGAGGCGCGGGCGCGTAGGTGCGGCCACAAGCGCCCGCGCGGTGGCGCGCGGTGGCGCGCGACTGCAGCGATGTTACTCAACTCCTGGTGGAAGCACGACTTCCCGACAATATCTTTGTGCACGGAATGCGTGTATTACATCCAATGAACATATATACAAAGTTCCATCTCTTAATCTTCGACGCTGAGAGCTGGAGGTGTGCTAAGGCCGCGCGCTCACGCGTCACACTCCGTGACAAGGGGTGACTGAATCACACTCGCGTTACGGGCGCGCGCATTTCGTGCGAGGCCGACTTTCGTCAGTGTTCATTTCGTATAGGTTTCATGCTCATCCGTCATTTTCGTGAGTGTTTCCATACTTTTCGTGAACATGCATATTATATACTTTTCGTGAGTAAGATACACTTTTCGTGAGTACTACAATATTTCGTGCGCCCTGAATATTGAAACAAACGGGCCGCCATATCAGTCACGGTGCGAGTCGAGGGTATGTAACAGTGTGCGCACGGCCTGTCCATCAGCAAGAGAGGATGCCTTCGAAGGTACTCTATTCAAAGAGCAGAGCAGAGGGCACAGTCTGATGCGCGCAGGAGCGCAAGGTCGCGAAGCATGTTGCCGAGACGGTGACTATGACTCGCGAACTTCGATGGTCAGGTCCGGGATGGTTTGGGGCAAGTAGTCTTCGACGGCGAGCCTTCGTCTCAAGTTCAATTTCTGTCTCTAGCTTATGCACACTAGTGCAGAGGTAATGAGCAGAGGCAGCAAGCACCTTTCGCATGTCAGCGGATCATGTTTGTACACGACACAAGGGCTGCATACCTCACTGAGAGGCATATGGCCTGGCATGACACTCCCAGCGTGATCCAGGTATCCTCTCACATCGCATTCCACTGATCTAGCTACGCACCTGCGCAGCATGTCTTATTCGCGCAAAATACGGCTCGGGGACGAACCCATCGAGGGCGGTGACGAGTACTAGTGACTGTATTGCATTGAGAAACTCGACGGGCGGCTGCAACGCACTGGCATCGACGCCGGCTTTCGATCTGACATCTGACATGTTGAGTCGGAGGCCTCAGCCTGCGTCGAGCCGCCGTGAGCGCGTAGGGGTACGTATCGACAGGTCTCGACGTCGAGTAGAACTGAGCGCGGTGCAGACCATAAGAGCCGATAGTCTATTCTGATTCAAGTTATGGTACATAGTACTGGATCTCGGCCGGTCAGACGCGTACCCAGAATGATGAAGGAGGCACGCTTTACGCCGGCGAGCGCGCGCTACGTTGTATCGATGCATTTATGATATATACCACATCATTGCCTTCAACGCTGTCCCCGCGCTCTCCCCCTCGTCCAGCTTCAAGCTGAGTTCTTGCAGCGCAGACCAAGAGTATTGCTGTGAGAGTTCTCACGAGGTACGACTCCGCTCTCGCCAACGAATCTCTTTACTGACACCGTGCTTTCCTTTTAGCGTCGCGACCACCAACGGGCGCCAGCACCGCGCGAACCGACGACCAAGACGGCGCATATTGGCTTGTCTGGGGGCCAGTATACATACCGGATATCAGGTGGTGTGTTATCATACTATGCTAGTGTACTTGGAGAGCCGCGATCTGAGACGCTGCTGTTAGTTACGTGTTTCCATTGTCAAGGGTCTGCGTAGTTGTCGCCACAGACCTGCAGGAGACCTCCGTCGGTGTGACAGCGCGATCACATCGCCATCGCGCACATCCCACGTCAGCGCAATGGACAAAACCGAGTCAATGTAAGTGTCACTGAACAGACGCGGGTACCATAGTTTACACATGTGGATTACAGGACAGCTGCGTCAACGTCCGAGGACTCCTCTCGTGGTCCTTCGATCCCGCGGCTTCCTGTGGAGGTCTGTGAACGGATCATCGACTACATAGCTGCGGGATGCAATACGGGTTATATCCGTACAAAGGGCGAGCCACATCTGATCACTCTCACATCCTGCGCGCTCGTATGCCAAGACTGGTACTCCCTGACGTGGTACCATCTGCGTCAATGCATCTATCTACGAGACCGGAAGGACGTCCTCTCGCTCTCCAAGACACTCCGCGCAAAACCTCGCCTCCGTGAGGTCATTCAACAAGTCGTTATTTCGAGTGCTTCTCCCGGGGAGCGTCAACCGATCCGGCACCTGGGTATGTTTGCTGTTATGCTCGCGGGCAAGGCCCCGAGGTTGTCGCGGATCACCATTGAAAATGCTGAGTGGACCATGGGCTCGGTCCGAATGGAGGACATCGGCTTCCTAGGGGTGTTCAGCTACATCGACGCTCTAGACATCTACAATGTCACCTTGTCGAGCGCCGCCCAGCTGTCCCGCCTCGTTTCAGCACTCCCGTGGCTTAGGAAATTATGGTGCTTCAATGTTGACTGCTTGCAGAAACAGCACGTCTCCCCGGCCTCCCTTCCACTGAACTGTGCAAATCTGGAGCATCTCCAAGTGCGATGGGCTGCACCAGCAGTCGAAGACCTCTTCGTGCAGATCAGCCGGGCTTCTCAAGTGCGCTTTGTCGATCTTGGAGTGGACGGCGAGTTGGAACCATCCTCGGCAGTCAGCAGAACCCAGACTTTGCTGGATGCGAGTTCCACATCTGCAGAAACGGTTGTGCTCCATATCGATCACAGTTCTCCTGTTCGTGATGGTGCAATTGATGCCACAGTCGGAAAGTTTTCTTTGTTCTCTCTGGAGCCGCTTTGCTGATTGTTTCATGCTTACAGAGCGAAAATACAACCTTTCACACCACGACCAGCTGTGGAAGTTGGAGATCTGGCTGTACCACCCCTTCGCAGCATGGCCCTGGATTCCGCATATTCTGTCTAACATCGTCTCGAAACACTTCCAAGCTATGGTTGTTGTTCTATTGCTTCGGACAGACCACAAGGCCGAAGACCTGGACGGACTGCTGACGACAATGGAGCAGGATGATGTCCTGGCGCGATTGGACAGTACACTGCAGGAGAAGCGCTTCTCCGGTACTATTGTGTCGCGCGGCTTCTGTATAGGTGTTGACGATGATGGAAACCTTTGGACGTCTGGCAATGAGCTTATTGGGATGGGTTCAGCACTGCGAGAACGGTACGATCGGTTGGACGAGCTCGTCAGGCGGAATATGCCACGCTCGCATGGACGAGGTATATTGAGGTATGTAGTACTCTGGAGTTGGATAGATCGCGAAGGAAAGCTGAGTGTCCATTGAAGCACTATGCATAACTTCCTAGAATACGACAGCTGGACGGAGGACACGGATCAGATACATGATCAGAGTAAGCAAGCTGAACAGACGAACACCGCCGGAGAAGAGGTGCAACCGCAGGCCGAGGGTCCTCGAGGCAGCACGGACTGACGTCCTTGCAACCCCTGGCTCGTAATGTTGCATGTAATTCGTGAGTATGGAACCATCCTCATGAGGCCGCTCTGCTAATTCGTTGTGCGATCTCAACGTATAGAATGGCCCCGCGGCCGCAACACGGATCAATATGTTGTTGTCGGAGAAAGAGCTCGCGCTCACTCATGCTGGTATCATGCATGATCATCTCTTGGAATTGTGTTGGACAGACGATGGTATGGTTGTGTGCTCGAGACAGACTTTCAATTGATCTATATATCCAGCTTGTGTCGCTACTGGGACCGTACTTAATTGCTTAAGATTGAGCGCGTGAGCCACAGAGACGAAAACACAGGGAGCGCAAATGAGTTCACCGAAGTCTTCGACCTCCAGATGACGTCGACGAACGCTGACGGTCGAGCGAGAATGTCGTCATGACCTCCTGGTGCCTCGACGCAAAACATGCAGGCATTGTGGTTACACAGCGGAGCGTAGGTACTAACGGAGCGTCGTCCGTGACAGACTACTACTTGCATGCAAACCTACAATATCGTGCATCATGAGCCTGAGACGGTGAAGCTTACGGTCCGAATACTGTCTAGTATATCACCGGGTAGGAATATATGGATACAGATGTGGTGAAGCAGGGATCTTAGCTCGTGCGCACAGGCATCATCCGGGGTGATATAGAGAACGTGATAAGCGTACACTTGAGGCTCGGTGCACTTGGCTCACGAACCGACGCTGAACGACTCTCCGCACCCGCACGCGTCCTTGATGCTCGGGTTCTTGAACGCGAGCTTCGCGCTGCACATACCGAGCGAGATGAGCACGATCACAAGAGGAAACGCGGGGGGATGAGGCACCTCAGTGCGCGCTGCCGATGATGGAGAAGAGTGCTTTGCTGTCGATGGGGACCTTCACGCCGTCCTGCTCAACGACCTCGTCGAACTTGCCCGGCTTGTCGACGTACTCGAGCTGGTACGAGAGCCCTGCGCAGCCCTTGTTCCGCACGCCTATCCGTATGAACCGGAGTGCGGGTCGCTTGAGCAGTACACGGAGCCGCTGCACAGCGCCGGGTGTCTCAGACGCACCGCCCGCCGTCGGTCTCTCAGCGTGCAGGTCATGAGTGGAGCGCTCCGGGGCTACGCACGAGAGCTTCGGTCGGTTGATGGTGGGCTTGCGCCGCTCGGCTTTCGGAGCGGGCCGCGGGCGCGCTGCTACTTGCGGCGACGCCGCGTCGGGGGAGAGCGGGTTTGTCGACGGCTCTTTCGCCTTCGCCTTCTATAAGGGAATGACACCAGGGTGTCTGTCCCAGCGGCTTGACGAATGTTGCGGTCGGCGGATGTTGTAGTCGGCGGGTCGCCGCTAGAAAGGGCGGACATCACGGCATGGCGGCAGTGGGGAGGTATGTCATGGCACGGCTGGACGAGGACGCGGCGAAGGAGGATGCGAGGGAGTGCTTGCGTGCGGCGGAGGCGAGCAACTGCGGACGCCATGGCTGCAGCGTTAGGGCGAGAGGTCGTCGAGGGAGAGGACGGCGAGCATGGGGACGGGGAACAGAAGAGCGGTGTCGGAGGATGGCGTTTGTGCGGCACCTACTACGAACGAGGAGCCGAGGTTGCCTGAGGTACGGGAATCGAGCGCGACGTCGGGAGGTGGCCCGATCAAGTGCACGAATGGCGTCAGCATGCTGGGGTGCGCGTATGCGTTGAGCGGATGGGCGAGGTAGGCCTTCGACGGCGTGATAGTGGACACATACGGGGTGACCATGCTTGACGGCGGGACAGCGCGAACGGTGTGAGCCGCATATGATGGAGGGCGGACAGAGGGGTCGAGGTTTGCTGAGGGCGGAGGTTGATGAGGGGAGAAGACTGGTAGTCGCCAGGCTCGAGGGTTGCTGGGGACGTAGGCTCGCAGTATTGGGCTTGAGGGCGGTGATTCCCCGTCACCGAGTCGCGACGCGGCTCAGGCTGGCGTCTCGTCGTGAGGGATGATGTCCTGCTTCAGTTGATATGCATTCGCGTGTCCCTGCTGTCGGAAAGAACGCGTGCGTGGCGAGGACAAGCACCAACAAAACACGCGCGCTCGTCCTGATGCCGGGATGTCGACTGGTCGAGATGGACGTAGGGCTCGGTGAAGGACGACGGTGGTGGTCTGTAACGAGTAGTTAGGCCGTCGAAACTAGAGGAACACTTACCGATATCGAAACGCGACTCGACTCGCCACGTTCTGCTCGACTTGCTCCTCGGATAGTGTTGCACACGCGACGGTGTCGTCGCACAAATGTATGTACCGGAGTCGGGACTGCGAGATGAGAGAACTGCAGAGAAACTCGATAGCGGTCAGGGCGACGCTGCCCAGTGCTAAGACACACGAAGAGACACGAGCCATGGAAGCGAGAGGGAGAGACCAAACACCTAGCACTAGTAGTGAAAGCTGAAGAGCGAGAAAGACACGTCGGCGAGTGGGAGGCGGCTCGAAAGAAGCACGACGCGTGAGTGGTTGACGGATCGGGAAGGAAAGTATCGTACTGCAGCCATATGAACGTTCAGGCCC
>NW_025955454.1:0-26667 GCF_022376445.1 Fomitopsis serialis | reverse complement strand
GATCTGTAATTTATTCGGTAGCACCGACTCGTCCGCTGCGTCTTGAATGAGTGAAGCTGTCAATCTGTGAGGACTTAGTGAAGTAACACGTCGACAGTAGGACCGTGGCTCACCATCTTGACGTCTTCCGCCAGTCGCCGACGGTATCCCTCACGAGGTCGAACACGTCATTGTCGTGTAGACCCGAGAAGGTAGCCAGAAGCTGACGTCCCTGTAACATGGCGGATATTTTGAGTACGGCTTGAAGGTCGAGATCTTGCCCGGTATGAATTGGCCCCAGAAACGAGGGTCAGTCGACCAGAACAGCCGAATATCGGTATCGCGAACAGAATCATGGCAATACGCTCCAGGCCCAAACCGAATGCCCAGCTCACGTCATGAGGGAATCTGGGACGAAGTGAGGAGAGGAGGTTAAGATGAATTGCACTAGACTCTCACTGGCCAGTTGGAGGGTTCGCGTTGAACCAAACCGCAGCCTAAAATCTCCAACCACTTGCCATGGAAGAACACCTCGACTTCGAAACTTGGACTAGTGAAAGGAAGTACGCTTCGATCCAGCGCACCCGCAGCGGCTCCTCCGCTGAACCGCGCGCCCGCCGAACAGCGCCAGCATGAGGCTGTTCAGCGACAACTTGAGGTTCAGGACCATACGTTCCGCGTGTTCTGTGGAATGGATGCCTGTATTGGATTCGTAAGACGAATGCGGAACATCCTCGATGACGATGTTCGACTGCGCGAGTGTGCCGAGACGTGCGTTGTCTGCTCGCTCGTCCACGCCCTCCTGACTCGAGCTGAACACGCGAGCGCCCTCCATCTGGTGAAAGACAGGATAGTGCGTCGAGTCGACCTCGTCCCGACGATAGACGTCCGAGGTTAGTAGCCAGCGCCGGTCTCCCGGCGAAGACTTCCACTTCATGCGCCGACGTGTGCGTTCGGAGCATGAGACCATCGTTGATGTAATAGCTATCGCTGAGCGCACGACCAGGGTGGTCCGCTGGGAAACCTAAGTCGTCGAAGTTCTTCGCAGGCGTCACGATGGGAGAAAAGCCCGAGTGTGCGGTGAAGTTGCTGAAGTGTGACTCAATGAGAGTACGCAAGATACCAAGGGGATGTGACGGTTGTAGGTAGAGGTTGCGTCCAAGTTTTTCAATGATAGCCGGTGTGATGTTTGTCCTCTTGTCAGTTGGGTACTCCTTGCCAAGGACATTATTGATTGTCGGCCGACTGGCAGCAAGAGCGGACTGAAACCTTCGGTTCTCGAAGAAACGTAGAGGCCGTTTGGCAAGGCGAATCCGCCACAAGAAAGACAACATGTGAATAGGTCTGAATCGTTATCTTGGATTCCGCTAGTACACTGGAGGCACGACACGCACCTTGTTGGTTGACCACCTCTCTCAGGCTCCTACGTGCCGAGACCTACCCACCAGATCTGGTCTATGTGGTCAGAGAACATTGAGTGCGTACTACACAAAAAAGAGATATGTTTGCATGCGCACTGCCAACTCACGAAGTGGATAAAGCAGAGGAAAGCTCGCGTCCTATAGCACGGCGTAAGAGAGCGCAAGTGGGCGTGACTGTTACGGAGACGCGTCTCGTCACTTGTGACCAGACGCGTATGCACGCGCCTCCGGAAGCACCCGACGACCCAGGACCGACCCTCAGGCCTCAGAAATGTCGACATTTTCATTCTCAGGCTGGTCCAGCTGGAGTGGCCGTAAACAGTACAGTATTATTTGGAACTTACAAAACCTGATACTTACTTAGCATATCAAGACAAAGACCATATGATCCAGCTAGAAAAGTCGCCAGGGACGGTGCGAAGAGGTCGACGAGGTAAACAAGCATAGCTACAATGAACAAGAACCTATGATACAAGTATATCCTTTATCCATTCAACGAAGGTCATCGAACGCGGGATTTTTTCCGGTGATGCAAGGTCCAGTATGGGTGACGGATCCTCACGCCAACAGATCCATCTTGTCAGGGTGAGCCATCTTTTGGGGGAGCGCAAGCCGCTGCAGCGACAACGGACGACAAATGCGAGGTCCTAGATACATACATACCAATTGAAGAACAATGGCGAAGGAGTATGAAAGGACTCACAATGACGAGAGCTGAAAGCCTACGCCGGAGCTTATACACGGGTGGTCCCACAGGCAGCGCATTTTCAAGATTTACCAAGTCCTCCTCGTCGACCTCCTCAATGAGCGGCTGAAAGTGCCATGTCACGTCAACCCGTCAACTAGGGTACAGCATCTGTCAACAACAACAATATACTCACCAGAGGTGTCGGCTGCGCGACTACCGGATTTTCATCACCAGGACGAAAGTCGCCGACCACCTATAATGAGATAAGACTGAGGGCAGAGGGCAGGACTTTCGACGATCAACGCACGATCTTCGTTGTACGGTGCGACCACCTTGCATACGGGTGGTATCGCAGCGTGGAACTCTGACGGTATGGAGGGAGCCGACTAGTGTCGCTGGCTGAGGCAGAGGGCGTAGGAAATGCAGAAACAGACAGCTGAAGCGGATGCATTTAGGGAGACTGATTTAGAGAATGTATAGTAGTTGGTCTGCAAGTGTTGAACGAAGGTGGGAGAGCGAAGGAGGAAATGGTGGAGGAACGAAAGGAAGGGATGGGCCTCGGGAAAGGT
Source organism: Fomitopsis serialis (assembly GCF_022376445.1). Lineage (NCBI taxonomy): Eukaryota > Fungi > Basidiomycota > Agaricomycetes > Polyporales > Fomitopsidaceae > Fomitopsis > Fomitopsis serialis. The sequence goes on along the minus strand of NW_025955454.1, from coordinate 24,010 downwards.
CTGGGTGCCTCTATTATAACGGGTAGATTAGCGGCATCCAGGAGACGTAAAGTCGGCGCGTCGCATCAGGGCTTCTCTTTGCCCATTGTGGGCAAGGATGCTACCAGAGAGCGCGCGGAATGCTTCCGCGGCGCCCACGACGAACACTTGCTCCCGCTCCCGCGGCCTGGCAATCCTTCTTTAGTCTGCAGCATGGTCTTCTTGGGCACAGCGCAGACAGAGCTCTGAGTTCCTCGTGTCAAGCCAGTAGCACGTCTGCAAGATGGGAGCGGTGCTGCACCAGAGATGCCCGGTTTTGAACGGTACATGTGGTAGGCTCGGTTGTTAGCTCGGTCCAGGTGAGTGATCAACTGGGGGCTGCATTGATGGTCAACTACAACGAAAACAATGTCAGCGTGGTTCACATTCCCGTGTCGTCACTTCGCATAGTTCCATATGCGATGAGGATCAAACGAGGGTGTTGGTCAAAATATTCGTGGTGCCATTCACTCTGCGTCGCGCGAATGATGTGGCAATACCCTGAGCGATGTGTGCTTGCGCACGAAACCCTCGTACGTCCCCAGTAGAAGTGCTCGACACTACTTCTCTCTTATCCACCTGCTTCTGCCTAATAGCCCATTATTCTCCAAGGGAGAATACACGTGACGTCGGGTCACAGTGTCACGTCATGCGCATATGAGGCGCTGCGCCGCTGAGAGTCAGGTAAGACTCAATCCATCATGAAGCAACCATCGAGTGCTCAAGCGGTGTGCCTCAAGCAGTTCAATCAACCAGGAAGTGCCAAAGCAAATGGGCAAGATCGGTGTGCATCCAGCCAAGCAATGTCGACGAGCCCCTGCATAGCGACTGCGCCCCAAGGAGTGATCACCAGCATATCAATAACACCCCTCTGTCCTTGGCACCAGAATAGAGGGAAGAAGCCAACGAAAACTCACTGATAAGATTGTCATGCCGTGAGCGTACAACGTATGCATTTTTATGTTGACATATGCAGGATTGAGTGAGGATATCATCCTCGTCTGCGTGGTGCAGAAATGCGAAGCATTGGCTCCAGCAAGCGTCCAAGAGCTCGAGCCGGAAGCTAGACACGGTGAGCGAGTGATGCTAAATAGCCAAGTATCGGGAATGTCGTTGGCTGTTAAACAATACCGAGGGCAAGAATGACCGTCCATCTCGTTCCCCAGAGCGCACGCGATACAGTAGAAGCGCAGACAAGGAGCGACAATAACAGCGTTGTGTGTGCAAGAACGCAAGAGTTGCAGCATCCAGCGAGTGATACACCCAGTCGATTTGTCCAGACAAGAAAAGCCGGGCGGCGCGGCGGTCCCAGTGAACAGAATTAGGAGGCCGCATCCTCGTCGCTGGGCAGCTGTGATGGGTCGTCGACGTTATAGGAAAAAGGCCAAGATGAAGACGTGATGGGAGGGACGACGCCGTTCGGTTTGGGGTCGTCGATACGAATCAACTCCGCCACGGCACGCGATATGTCCCCCGGGCCACCTGCCGCCCAGCTCGCTCGAAGACCGCATTTTCTGGCTTCCTACAACATCAGCACCGTCCAGAAAAATTCTGTGGCTTTTTCAACCGCTACTTCTCGGTCTACGGATTTCGGTGAACGGGGGCTGACACCACGTTGCACTTGCGGCACAGACCAAGCTTTCCCGGTCCAGTCAAGCCTAGTCAAGCGCGTCTCATCATCGCTTGAGTCTCCTACATCCCGACGACAGCTGCCATGCACATCCTCTTATCATCCTCCAGAACAACACCATCGTGGTCGTCTGTAGGATCTGGTCCTCAATGCCAACCCTCGCTGCAACCCGTCTATTCCGCACGTGTTGAACAAGACCCCCTGCTCATCTCACCATCGCGACGTCCTCTTCTCCGACTCGGTTGACTACGTAAATTGCACTTGCCGTCCTCTATCGCGATTCCTCGCTAGTCGTCTTCTGATACAGGGAGCCACACATCAGCACTTTGCAAGAATGAAGCCCAGATCATGGTCGTTGGACGAGCGCGGTATGAGTCTCAGGAGGGTCGAGGGGGGCGAGGAAACCGGTGAGTCCGACCTTTGACTCGGGAAATATTCATCTGACATCAAGATGACCCGCTTTCGATAGCGCGATATGGCCTGCGATCCGTCAGGACACGGACGCACCCGCCCAGAGAAGTAGCCGTCGCAGACTACATGGGTTGAGACTATATATTCAACGAGGACATTGCCTGCGCTGCAGGCATGTACTGTACGAATGCCGCTTGGTATGTCATCCCGCTTTACTCCGCAAATGAAGTCCACTGTTTACCCGTCGTGTTCGTGCTGAGCTCGCGACGATGTGCAGGCATTGAACGAGGCGGAGTAACCCGACATCGGCGCGTCAAGTGAGCATCGTCGACGTCTAAACACATCATCGTTATTGCTGCCTTCACTTCCCTCTGCAATGACATATACTTGCATGGAATGATACTCTGCATTTCTGCTGGTACGATATACAGTATGGCTCAAGTATGGCTTGCAGGTGTAGTCAATACACAGATCCCCACGCACGTCGGTGTAACCATCGATTGGGGCCCTGAACCTGCTCTGTTTGGACAATCACCAGTAGCGTCATTTCTGTGTTGGGTGCACACGGCGTACAATTGTCGTTGCGACTCGCGAACGCGGATGTACTGTATCATGAAAGTAAAAAGCATGTTAGCACACACGTCAAATTATGTAATGTCTAAGGTCACTGTACTACCCATCCGCTGACCATAAACCTCGTTGACCCAAGCATTCACTTCCTGAGAGTACCGAGTATACAGAACTACATAAGTATGTATATCGCCTCTGTCGCTGTACAGTTGCTGTACAGTCTTCGAAGCGCCCCAGTCACGCGTAACATCGCGTCGGTGCGGGCGCCAAAAGCCACTTTATACACTGCGGCGTTCCGTCATTGAACGGAAAGCGCTGCTCAGGTTTGCGACCGCTCAGCGACCACCACAGCCGACCTTGCTGTAGAAGAGCCTGAGTAACCTGGGGGCACGTCACAACCGGAACGATGCCGTTGAAGATCAAGCTTTCAAAGCAAACTTTACAGGTGAGATCCCTTCCGATTCAGCGCAGGCGTGTGGCTAACGCGATGGACGTAGGCCTCGGAGTCATCCCAATCCATGAGAGCAAGTAAACGGCGCGTGGATTCCGATGCAGAGCGTGATTACTCGCGAGAGGCTACGGAGGAACCAGTTCGTCCCCGGCCGAAGAGGTCCAGGACATACGAGACTACCGGAAGTGATGAGGCGGTCGTCAAAGACGAAGGAGACAACGACGCCGACGTCAACGTGGATGTTGTAGATGATGAACAGATACCGCCCGCAGCTGCCCGGGATCCTTCCTCATCAAGTTCTCCCCCACCGACCAAGTCGTCGAGGTCGAGGAGAGGCTCGAAGTCCACTACGTCGGAGCGGAGAGGCAGTACGGCGAGCTCGAGCAAGCCAAAGCGCAAGACGCGGCAGGTCGTATGGACCGACGACGATGATGAGGTGGATCCCCTCGGCCTTACCGCTGTGGACCCGGACGATGATGACTTCGAGCCCGAGCCCTCCGTCTACAAACGCGGTGCTGGGAAGGCCAAAGCCACGAAAGGGGCCACGAGGTCCGGGCGTTCCAAGTCGAAGGTGGAGGAGAAGGAGATCGTCATCCGGGACGAGCGTAAGCTGCGTCCTCCCCCAGACCCACCTGCGCCCAAGGAGATGCCATCAGCGTCGCGAATACCTTTGAAGCGCGCGCCGTCATCTGAAGACGCAGAGATTCCTACTCAGAGCTCCGCGTCTGCCACCACAAACGGGGTAGCGGATCCTGCCGTGAGGGCAGAGGATGCGGAGCCCCCACCTCCCAAGAAACGCAAATTGCCTCCCATCAAGAAGAACAAGACTTCGACAACCTCCTCGACGCCTGCTGTTGCGAAACCGCCAACAACTGCACCTAAGGCCGACAGTGCCACACCAGCCAAGGACCCTGATGGGCCTGTGGGCGTAGCGGCGAGAAAGCCTGCGGCGGCCATGGGTGCTGCGGATTTCGATTTGCGAGATGCAAGCGTATATGCGTCTTTGTTCAATAAGGTACGTTTAGTTATGCGTTCACCACTAAGTGACTCATGCTAATCGGTTCCTTTTAGCCCGTGAAGCAAATGCCTGATTCGGGTCTCAACCGGAGACAACGGGAGGAAGAGCGGAAGAAGGAATTGAATAGGATGCGTGACGAAGCAAGATCGAAACGAGCTGAAGAAACTGTACGTGGTTCGACTTCTCTCTTGACATTTGGCACTCACTTCGATTGCAACCAGAAACACGCGTTTGACTTGCAAGCACCGCATGACAAAATACTCCGCTTCGAGGAGAAACTGCGTGCTCATAGCTCCATCGCGATGTATCCCAACGTCCTGGGTGCATTCTGGAAGGATCCGCGGAGATGATCCTGCATAACCATCGGATGGTACTACTTATACAACACTGCTAATTTGCATCGGAGGCTGCGTAAGGCCCTTTCCCCAGTATACGGCAAGCTCCTGTGAATCGACGGCTGCAGAACCCAGTGACCAGCATACTATGTCGTATTCAGACTGAGCTCTCCTGAGCTAGTGAATCCCTGAGGCTACACGACAGCTTGTCAATTTGATCAAAGCACGTCACAAACCACTTCCGTATGTCCTTTTGAGCACCTTTTAACTCCGCTGGTGCACCTTCTGTGGCAACCCCTGCTATGTCCGGCGCCGATGGCAGTATTGGTGTAAGGGCCGAACGTAACCCTTCTACTGCGCTCGCTAATGGTGCGAGCGCAGAGGCGATGGCAGAAGGATCCTGGGGAGCATACAAGGTCGCGATGGTGTCTTCTAGCGCTACAAGTATCGCATGCGAATGAGATGGTAGGGAATCGAGTACGGGATTGCTTGTACGTTCCGGCGGTGGTTTCGCGAGAATGTCCAGTTGGACACACTTATGCAACAGGGTAGTAAATCGCAGAAGCGGTTGTACCTGCACGCAGATCTTGTAAGTTATGTAAAACCCACGGAAGCAGCGACATACTTTTTTTGTACGCTCCATCTCTACCTCCGACATTTTCTTGGTCGAGCCCAACCCGAGATCGTCGAGCTCCTCGTCAAACTCATCTTCCTCGTCCGCCTCATCGTTGTCTTCAATCATGCTGGTGACATCTTGGACGGAATCCTCCAACATCCCTCGATCCGCAGCCCAACGCTTCTTCACCGCGGCGCGATTGTCCGCGGGAAGGTCGCGCTTCGCCTTGTCCACCAAGTCGTGCACCATGCCGGTATGTACGAGGTAATCCTCGCCTTCCTCCAGCAGTGTGTTCCCGAGCGCGCTCAGTGCGGAACATATTTCCCTCACGACTTGTCTGACGTCGGACGCCAGCGTGAGGCCGTGTGTTTTGAACAGCGTGGCGCATGTCGCAATCGCGGAGACATTTCCGATGAGGTCCTGGAGAGGTCCTAGCGAGGCCCTATATGCCGGCTGTTCAGCCCGGAGGCTGAGGGTAAGTTTGGTGGTTGCGGCATAGATGAGCGTAAGCAGCGACAGGAGGTCTTTATGTAGAACCGACAGTGCGGGGGTTGTTGATGATGATTCCGACGGATTCGAGGAATCGGCCTGTTTCAAAGCATCGACCGCGGCAGAGCATGTCTCGATCAATACCCGCAGTGTCGCTCGCGCTATTAGCTGGGGGAAGTCAGAAGAAGAACCGCAAGCATGTGACTGAGCTTGCCTTTCTCTTTGTCTGTCATGTTGACTTGCGGAAGAGTCAGAACTTTAGGAAAGGGTGTGTAGCTTGTGCGATCTGAGAGAAGGATCGCACAGCGGAAACTGGGGTGAGCCACGAGCCCATCGCGACCCCTCACATGATCAACCGCCGGTTGAACAAAATACAATACTCCTTCCCATGTCCCACGTTCCAGTCTACTTCTCTTGTCCCCTTCGGGGTGACATACGAAAAAATTGGAACGATACAGAGAAGATTAGCATGGCCCCTGCACAAGGATGACACGCTTTCCCGGAGTGGTAGACCTACGGGTCTCAATATTTATTTTGTTTCCTCTTTCGATGTCATTTGAGTGAGGTGTTGCACACCAGGCGGTATATCTGATTCCTGCCATATGACAATTGCTTGGGATCTGTCTGTGTGCACTCGATGTGGGACGAGTTGAGAGACATTGGCAACATCATAACACGGTATTACTGAGCATCATACACTATTGATACAAGAGAAGGGACAAGAACAACAAAACATCATGCAGCAACCTCCGCTGTGGACGACGCTGCTTTTCCTTTCGATGCGGCGGCACCTTTGCTCCTGCCCCACTTGACATTTGCTGCAGTACCATCCAACTCGAACCCATTTGCCCAGGCCTGGGCGGCAGTTTCCGCGGACGCTCGGTCCTTGAAGTTGACGAAAGCACATCTGCGGAGATGAATCAGCATCCTGTGAGGACAAAATGTCGCTCAACCAACCTTGACTTTGCAACATGAACGATAGACTTTATGTGTGCTGGGTCGACACTAGGGAGCGATTGCACGACACGGGTGCGAACGCTCTGCTCAGTCGCGGAGGGCGGCAGTAATGTCAGAAACAAAGACACCTGATGAGGGCGTCAGTGACACCGAGAGCACAAGCAACCAGTGTGATACATACGATAGACTGGTCTTCAGGAGGTTGCAAACCCATCGACGACGCGTGCTGGGTCATGATTTTGTGTGCGACAGGATCGTTGCGACCATGATACCGATCTTGGATGTTCTGCTTCGAGAGCTCGTTGTCGACAGGCATCTCATGTCTGAAGCGGGATCAGCACCAACGCAAATAGCGAGTAGGACGACATAAAACGCACCTGTATGGGCAGTCTGAGCCACGGTTACACTCCCCTTTCACAAAGAACGAACATATGCGTGGGCGATTGCGCTTGTAATAAGGGTCCGTACGCGCAAGCTGCTTCAACATATCTTTCCCCGCAGACGACGCTTTTCCTGAGTCAAGCAAGGACTTGTTCCCATCCAGCTGATGCTCCATCAGTAAGCTATAAACGACTGCTACCAAAATGCACCACGTACCTTGCCCTCAAGGTTTTGCGCATAGTACTCCCTATTGATCTCGCTCGTCGGGGCCTCATTCTGGATGCCCAGCGCTGTGTCCCTCACTTGCGTGGGCAAGCCGTATTCAAGATCCAGCAGACATGTCTGGCAGACATTCTTGATCTTCGCGCAGGTCTGGCAGATCACCGTCGTCTTGAAGCGCATGCCCGAGCCCGGATTCCAGCGGAAGACCGTGAAGGGTCGTGCGCATGTGCCGCAGGAGCGGCCGTATTCTTGTTTAGACTACACGGCTCGTCAACACATAGCCTATGCAACGAGGAGAACACGACGCACCATCCGCACGAAGGCATTGTCCCCCAAACCTAGAGTCCGTCCTATGTCAACATCCAACGAGCGCCTGGCACCTGGGTGCAAGGGGCTCGACACTTACATGTCTCACATAGGATGGGGAATTCACTTTGCTCCCATCCAGCCTTGTTGATGTCAAGCTTGGGCATGGCTGCTAGAGACGAACGGTGCAATCGAAGAAACCTTGGATAGACGGTGGCGGGTCCTGTGTAAGGATGAAAGTGGCGACTGCTCTGGTGAACGACTCGGATATGCGCTCTCGCTTAGTCAGCGCATTCAGGCCGAACCATCCCCGAGCCCAGCTCGTTGACAAGCGATCCTGAAGCTGCCTTCAGCCTCAATATTCAAACATGACGACATGTTGCGTTTATTGGCATCAGGAATCGTCATTGGACTCAAACATGGTCTATGAATCGCAACTTATACAGCCCTCGTCTCACGAGCAGTATCAGGGTAAAGTGACATCGATAGCAAAGAGTACATTGGCGTTCAAAGCTATTTGACACAGCAGTGCAAGGTTCGAACCAACATCTAGGTGTACTTTATCTTCAGAGTCAGGTCGAACGGCAGCGTGCTGGCCGTGACCGTAATGTAGTCACCCTCGCCTACCATTTCCGAGACTTTCTTCTCTAGGTTCGGACGTGTGAGTTCCTCGAGCTGCGGTGGCGCCTGGAAGTAGATCTGTTTCGTCGAAGTTGCCATGGATGGCTTCTTGATCTGGCTGTGAGACGTAGAGATCCATTGAGTTCTTATATGTGACCGAGACGACAATGCACTTACACATCCTGTCTTTCGAGCAACATATCTATCAGCTCCTGTACGGTCCGTTCCTTGCTGATGGTGATGTCGAGGGCCTGTCCGCCGCAGACGGGGCAGTCATCGCGCTTCTGGTGCTCGAAAGTGAAGGAGTAGACGCCGTCGGTTCCGATGAGCATGAAGTAGTTGTTAAGATAAGCCGCAGAGGATGTAGCAATCTTGAATGCTTCGTTACAACATGACGCTATGATATTTCTTAGTAAGTATCATATGGCGAACGGGTAGGCCAACACATACCTGCGATGATAGCATTTGTAGAGGCGATTGCAGGGATGATGTTCTTGACGACACCCTGTGTGAGTGACCATGTCACACCCTCAATCTTGAATTCCTTCGCACGCGCAAGGGCCGTCTTATAGAGCCAGCCGATATGTTCCGGGTCATCAGTGTCCATCTTCTTGTCTGGATGGTTGTTAATGGGCCTCCGTGGCTACATTGGCAACACAGGGTCACTTACCTTTGAGAACGCGTGGCCACTCAAGGACGGATGCCCATTCTATGCAGTGTTCAGGTAGACGTGGTGTGTTGGCGATGGTACAGATGGGAAACGCGGTCGGCTTGTTCAACATGTCAAGGGAGCACTCGTAACAAGAAGTCACGGTCGGAAGAATGACACGAGCTTGACCCTTAAAGCCTTTGCCCACGAATTAGGCGTTTCCAGCGGACCCTGTGTGGTAATACTTGCGTACCTTCTGTGCCGCCGTCAATGAGGGGTTTCAAGCTCTCCGGCTCCTCAGGGTCGACCATGTTGACAAGAGTCGCGTTGATCCAACGACGAGCCTCTATAGAGTCTAGACCGCAGATGACGAGATTGAATTGCATGTAGTAATCGTCGTCCTTGTCCTGTATCTTTCCGAAATATCTGAGGCGACTTGAGAGAACAAGACTTCGTTTAAGAGACAAGCTTACGGAGTGACCTTGACTCCCGGCACACGATTCATGATGAACTCTGCTGCAACGATAGCTTTTGGCTTGCCGACGTCCTTCGACCTATGAGCAGGAGATACTCAATAGCCGATACAGAGCCAAAGAAAGAAGCTGTACCGGAAGAGGAATTGTCGGTTGAGGTTACTGATGTCGATCGTGTCCATGTCGATGACATGAATGTCTTTGAAGCCTGACAAAGCCAGATTCGCGAGGATCTCGCACCCCAATCCCCCTGCACCAATAACAAGAATCTTGGATGTCTCTCGCAGGAATTTCTTCACCTTTCAATTTAAATATCCGTCAGAATACGTATCCTTCCAGGATCAACAAGAAGAGGCACCTCTTCGCCCGCGAGGAAAGAGGGATCTGTGCGCGGTCCGGGTCTGTCAAGAATCTGGTCGACGTGATAGTAGCGATCTGCCCAGTCTGACGCGCTCCCATTGCTGAGCACCTGCGCGGTCGCCATCTCGCAAGCCAAAGAGGGTGGATATGAGGTGGACGAGGTTCGCGGAGGACGTGAGCTGTGGCACAGTGCACGCGTCAAGCGCGACACGTGTGAGACGCCCGTCCCGATGCAGATCTCGATCACCCTCGCTGAATGTCCAAAGCACGGTCCTTATTTTCCAGCCACCGCGACCTCTGCTCACTCGCAACCATGGCTCAGGCGGGCAACGTTCTTCACTTCAGCGGGCACCTTCACCTCAGACATCGCCTGGTGCTGTCTATTCTGAGTGGAAAGGCTGTGAAGATTGACCACATACGCTCGGAGGACAAAAATCCCGGTCTAAGAGGTGCGCCGAGGCTCACATACTCGGAGGACCGTTAATTGATAGATGTTTCGCAGACTACGAGGTTAGCTTGCTCCGGCTGCTGGAACGCATAACGAATGGGACGGTTATTGAGATATCCGTGACAGGTGCGTCTTATGAGTGTCAAACCAAGCTTTGACTTATACATCTACACAGGTACTGCAATCCTGCTGAAGCCGGGTGTGATAGCAGGTGGACCGGTGACCCACGATTGTCCCTTATCACGCTCAGTCGGATACTTCCTTGAGCCCGTGATCATGCTCGCGCCATTCTCGAAGAGACCTCTGCAACTCACGCTACGAGGCATCACGTCTGATGACCGCGACCTCTCTGTATGTCTTGGTTTTGTTGTACTTCCGTAGCATCACCTAATTTTTTCCCAGGCAGATCTCATTCGCACCATCACATTGCCACAGTTACAGCTTTTTGGCGTGTCCGACGGTCTAGAGTTGCGCGTATGTTCACATACTCGTACCACTGGGAACGTCTAATGAAGTGTACTGATAGATCAGGAAACGTGGTAGCCCACCGCTTGGTGGCGGTGAAGTCCAGTTCATATGCCCTAGTGTCAAGCAACTCAAGACGCTCGACCTCGTGGAGCGGGGCAAGGTTAAGCGGATACGCGGTATTTCGTGAGCCGTCGTCCTCTTCGCGCTCGCATGTTGTAGTCTCACACTCGTCCAACAGACATGCCGTACGCGTCAATCCGCAGTTCTCTAACCGCATGATCGAAGCCGCCCGCTCAGTGCTGAATCGCTACATCCCTGACATCTACCTCTACTCCGACGTCTACAAAGGCGAGGATAGCGGCAAGTCTCCCGGCTATGGGCTTTCCCTCCTTTCCGAGACCACTACAGGGGCGATGCATTGCGCCGAAGCGCTCTCCCAGCCTGGCGTCGCACCCGAAGACATCGCCCTTCTCGCCACTCGTGCACTGCTGCAGGAGATCCAGAGGGGTGGATGCGTAGACAGCCACCATCAGATCCTCGTCCTGCTCTTCATGGTGCTCGGGAGCGAGGATGTGGGTCGATGCAGGATGGGTGAGCCTACGGCGCGGACGATCCAATTTCTTAGAGATGTGAAGACGGCGTTCGGGACGACCTTCAAAATCGTGCCGGCGGAGAAGATTGACCCGGCGTCGACGGAGTTGCTCTACTCATGCTACGGGGCTGGTTACGTCAATGCCAACAGAACACTGTCATAGCCTTCGCGATGGATGCAACCCGATAAGACAAGCCCTTCGACATAGCATCTGTTGGATGTTTCGAGCTTCGTCAAGAAAGAACACGCCGCGGCAACATAGAGAGGCGAATATCACAGGTCTCAGAGATGGTTTCACGCTTCCTCGGCGAGTCAGTGTGTCAGACGCACATTCAGTCATCTGTACCGGCTTGCGTTTGCCATGAAGGCTCGTCGCGCCATGCGGCAGCGGATATGCAAATCATGTACGCAATCGCTACCTGTAGATTATCGCGACTTGTCCGAAGTCCCCATCCCCCTTCCCACCGCCTGCGATCACTAACCACTGCCTCAACACCGGCCAGCCCACCTCGAAACGCACACACAACTCGTCGGTATGATGTTCACCATCCAGCAGGGGCAAGAGCTCCTTCGGATATGCTGGCACCGTGTGCAGCTGAGACTGCGCGTGCACCTGCGACACAGCCGGGGCAGATGGCGAGCGTTCCACGCGCGGGCGCAGCAAACCGGGATGTGTCGGCAGCAGCGACGTCGGGCTGTGTCCACGCTGGTCGCCCGACCCCGACCCCGACGCGGAGGAAGGCTCGCGCGTGAGCGGGCGCGGCGTCTGCGGGACATTGCTCGTGATCAGGCTCGATGGGACGGTATTCGCGAGCCGCGGGCTGAACAGCTGCTCGAGCGTGGTGGACTTGCGCGGCGCCGTCTCGCGGTTGCGGAGCTGCTCGAGCGAGGACTCCGCTGCGCTCGCGCGGCGGGCGCGATGCGGGACGGGCGTGGTCGGTGCGGACGAGTGTGCTGTCGCTAGCCCGGTTGCCCCGGGGGCGACCTCCGTCGTGAGCGACGCTTGTGGTCTTCCTCGGATAGAGTCGGCGCGCACAGTACGTGGTGGGGATGTTTGGACGGTGAAGCTCTTGCCGCGTTTGCGGCCGAAGGACTGGGGTAGGCCGATCCGCTCTGCTGGGGGCGTGTCCGTCTCTGGAAGGAGAACAGGCCAGCGATGCACTCGGCGAAGGAAGCCCTGCTCATGCCTTTAGCTTGCGAAGGATGCTCGGGATCAAGTAGCTGACCTTGATGACGCCGAAGCTGGTAAAGCGGCGCACGTCAATGTTGTATGACTGCACGTCGTACTCTTCCATCCACTCGTATACCGTCTTGCCTGGTTTCAGGCGTGAGTAGAGGTGCAGTAATTTTGGCCAGTCCGTTATGCGTTGCCCTGCAGTCCTATTCTGATTAGAGCGTTCGCCTTAGCGGTTCATCCCGACAGACCTGGCTTTGTCGCGTACGGACCACACTCGTCCCTTACATGGGTCTCGTCTGCGAGCCACTGAATTGTGGTGCACAAAGTATACATGTTGGAATATTGGAAGATATCTATCATCATTATTACCTGGTAGTACCTAACATAATTGCTCCGCTCAGTAACTATGCCACGTAAACGACAAAGACTTGACGCACAGTAGATGCGCGATGGCCTGCCGAGTGAGATCGATGTCGCATTCTGCCAGTCGTGCGATGCGGCTAACATGATTGGTCCCGTCGATGTATTGACAGACCTGCTCTTATGTCCTTCCATAATGGCATCCACGACGATCAACACACACTCACCCTCATCATGGTCAAGTCCCAATTCGGTTCAATTCGCTTTCGAATGTCAATCAGAGCCAAAGGAACCGCCCAGTCCTTGACCTGCGGCGGATTTGGATAAAATGGGAAGATCTTCAACTCGATGGAGTTGAACTTGTCCAGGGGTATAGATGTCTCTGAGTACGAGTTCAGGTCCTCGTAGAGCTGTTCCAGAACAGCATAAATGGACGGAGAACTGTCTGGTTCAGAAAGGAAGCGTGATTCCAGCTATGAGGACGCGTTTGTGACCTGCTATCCTCCTTCAGCGACGGGGTGGACAGACGTACCTCGCACGCAGTCAGAACTCGACTGACTTTACGAACAATAGGCTCGTAGCAGCTCAAGTCCGCATTGCGTTCAAAGACGAAGCACAGGTTATACCGAAAGTAGTTGCGGTCGTAGGCACCCTGAAGCTCGACAGGAAAGCCGATGATCCTGTGCCCCCTGGTCGCACAGATTACGAGCCTTCCGCAAAGAGCGCTAGGCGGCATGACATATTTCGAGATGTCATCGAAGTGAAACAGGCAGCGGTTAGACGAGACAGAACGTTTCTGGGGGCTGAGGAGATGGCGAGAGTCGAAGCGCGATACGGACGGGCTGTCCGCGAGGGTTGGCGACGGTGACGCAGGGGTGAGGGGACCGAGAGTATTGGTCCCAAGGGCTGTCGTAGGGCCGATTGATATGAGGCCTTCAGGTACTTGGTAGACGACTTTGGGACCCTGGCGGCTGTCGAAGACAGCATAGAAGACAGACTCGATACGAGGGAAGAAGGACCCTGTTGAGGCCATCGTGAGACAGCGCAAGTAGAATGGGCTCTAGCCAGGGACAGGGACAGGGAGGGAGGAGGCGGAGGATGTACTTCGGAGGCAAGACGAGCGCTACCACTCCGGCACCTGTCCGGTCCGGGTGCAAAGATGTCTCATCGGAGGACTCAGACATGATAGTTACAGCCAAGTTCACAGCTGTTTCACAGACGATGGGCCCCACATCAGAAAGGTGCACTCAGGCGGTCGGTCTTGCCAAGTTCCCATCAAGATGGGACCACAAGTATGTAACTTATGCGTAGTGTTGTTGGCAAATCAGCGCCAGCTTGCCACCTGGCACGCGCCAGGGGTGGCGATTGGTTGGCGATTGGCAAGTGGCAGAGGGGAGGGTGGCGCAACCTGGCGAATCGCCAGGCGCTTATGCATTTTATGGCGACTGGACCGGTGTGGTTGAGTCAAAACCAAGCCGTCGAGGTCATTCAGTGTTGGTAAGAGAAATTTGAAAAGTGTCTGTGAAGATGACTCACAGTACGGGGGTGTCATCGGCCTGCCCATTCCTGGTCCGACTCTCTGAGGGGCAGAATCAGCTACACTATTACCGCATTTGGCAATCGGAAGTGCGGTATTTAACCTGGTGCTCGCCGACGAGTCGCCGTTCACTGACGCGGACATTGACGATGAGCGCTGAGCCTCACGGGGGTTAATATTAATGTTAACTTAACCCGGGAGTATCGCTACACTTGCGGCCTTCAACAGTTCTAGAATGACCGACATAGGTGGCCAGCGAAGAATTGCTGTTCGCGAGTAGTCTCCGTAGCAGACCTAAAAGGCCGGTTCGCCAGTGTGGACGCGGTGTGTCGCCGTGTTCGCTACATCTAGCCCACCTTGACAGTCTCAGCATGAGATGCAGTGTGTGCAATTGTATGCCATTGAGTCAACATTTCAGCACCGAGTCGCCAACATGCACGGCGACGTGCGCAACCATCCGTCAGACTGCAATTACACGAAGTTCCAGTCATTAACTTGAATGCAACTGCACTCCGAGTCGTCGTGACCCGAGACCCGATTTGCTGCTTATGGCCGCCTGCCACTACCTGCTGTCTCGTCGAGGCCTACTCACATCCTATAGGCTGCATGTCGTTCTCCCAGTGTCCCGCTTGTACCCTGCAGTGCTAAACATCCTCGGGGCACAAGCTCGAAATTAAGCACAAAACGCCAAAAACGCTTCAAAAAGCCCATTTGCCAGTTGCGCCACAATCGCCAGCGCGCGCCACCCCCCGAAAACCCATTCCCAAGCGCCATTTGCCGGCAATTGGGTCCATTCCCATTTGCCATCAGCACTACTTATGCGCCAGGGCACTCGATCACCGCCACGGCCGTATCGGTCCGTCTACCCTCTACCAGTCATTGGCGTGGGATGATGACAGCGATCCCTACAGTATGAAATCAAGACCGCTTCGTATGATCGTCGCGCTGACTTGATTGAAAATCTCGAGCATCTCTTCCTGATCTCTTCTGCCAGTCAGCAACAATTCCCGCTGCTACTGGCTCAACGATGTACATATCGCAAATCCCGGATGAGTCTATAGACCGCGTCGTGCCTCGCCATCCTTATAATAATCTGGGGTGGTCTGCATACTTCGCCAGAGATCAGCGCAGCAAAACTCCATGGTGGCTACCCGATGGCTGCGATCCACTCTCCCATTATATCGGATTGCCACCGCGACTCACTGGAATGCTCTCGTCTCAGGAACATAGCAGCTGAGTCTAAGGTAACGTCGTTTGAGTCTTGCATCACTGTTGCGGCTTGCTCAGCAGCGGTGTCAGTTGATTGTGAAATCTGCTCCCCTCGGCAACAGCCTCATCATGCAACTTGGCACGGTATACATGTGCGCCAGAGCCCAGGCTGCGTCGCAAATTAGCATCCGTACGCTTAAACAATCATCCAAATGCGATCCATCGTCAGGCATAACGGTCCGAGTTGACCACAACGACAGACAAGGATCTCTGCAGGTCGCTGCAGTGATGTCAAGTCTGTGGCAAGGCCAGGCATCCCAGCGTATAAAAGGAGAGCTATGTCTACCGCATTCCTCAGCTCCTCTTCTCCTTTCCTTCTGAGCTCAACGAGTAGGTTGCCGGCAAGTAAGTGTCCAGCGACAGTGACAGTTTGAATATTGCACTTACCTCTCACACCGTCTAGCCTTGCTCTTTCTTCTTTGACGACCCACGTTTCTTCCAACGGAAAACTTCGTAACGACCCCAAGTACTGCATACAGAACACCATGCGTTACTCTGCGCTTGCCTCTGCCATCCTACTGGCGGCGACGACAGCTCCCGCACTTGCTCGCCCAGTCACCATGTGAGCCTCTCTCGTCATTTATAACATTAATCCACGGCTGACCGTGCGGTAACAGTCGCTCGACTGAGGATGCCTCGCTATTCCAGCGGGAGTTTCAAGACGAACTCGTGGAGCGCGGCTACTACGACGACCTTGTCGCTCGGAGCCGGGGGAGCCCCCCTCCGCCCCCGCCCCCTCCGCCAAACACGCCGGCGGGATCCCCGAAGCCGGCACCGAAGCCTCTGCCGAAGCCGAAGAAGATGCGGGCGGGAAACTGGCATCGGGGCCGGAGCGACTATGAGTGGTCCGCCCGAGAGGACGACTTGGACGGCGAGCTGTTCGAGCGCGGCTACTACGACGACCTTGTCGCTCGGAGCCGTGGGAGTCCCCCTCCGCCCCCTCCCCCTCCGCCAAACACGCCGGCGGGATCCCCGAAGCCGGCACCGAAGCCTCTGCCGAAGCCGAAGAAGATGCGGGCGGGAAACTGGCATCGGGGCCGGAGCGACTATGAGTGGTCCGCCCGAGAGGACGACTTGGACGGCGAGCTGTTCGAGCGCGGCTTGGAGATAGATGAGCTCGACTGAGCGGATGTAGCGCGATGGGCAGCCGTTACGTTGTATTCCTAAACTGTTGTACGCATCGTGACTGCTTGCAATGACGATGTGAACGTAAAGACAAGGTCATGAGTGCTCGAAATTTTGACGACTTGTTAGGTGTTGCTGCTTTTAATCATACAGGCCAACCACCTCGAACTAGAAGGGTATCAGCCAGTTGCTACTGAGTTCACGCATTCGCTGGCGAGTGATGACCTTACTCGCGCGGGGTGCGATGTGTGATATACGCCACTAGACTCCCGGTACAGTGCGCCCCAATAGACGAGGACAGCCGTCAAGAAACTCGCACACAAAACGGGCGAACGGACAGTGAGGCGATGTCATCTATCATTCGACTCGTTGATGATACATGATAGCTAGCGTACAAATCTTCAGCGATACTTCCCTTCCGTAGATCCTTCACGAGTCGAAGAACGTGGCCTATATTGCGCATGAGCGTACTATGAACATCATGACTGCGGACCAAGACACTCACGAAGACACGGTGGTGAACCTTCGAGCCCTCCGTATCGATAGCCTTGATCTCCTCAGGAGTGAGGCCAGGAAGCGCCTCCGCAGCCAGGTACTCCTTGACACGGGACGCTTTCGAACTCGTTCTACGAGCGCACCCGAGTCAGCACGCTTCTCACTCATAGATCAAAAGAATCACACGAACGTGATGGCGACGATGCCCTTCGCTTTCAACCAGAGCTGCAAGACCTGTCCTTCCGTGACCGTCGTGCCCGCCTCCTTGCTGAGCCGTGCGGCGGCAGACTTGAGCACCGGGTCGACTGGACCACCCTTGAAACGCACGATGGGCGTCAAGCCACCGTATGACGTCGGGGTAATGTTGTACTTCTTCATGAACTCGATCACAGGCTGATCGGCCTTGTAGACGTAAGGATGGTACTCGATCTGTGGAGCGCATCAGCGGGATCGGGTTGAGGATCAGCGCTAGCACTCACCTGGTTCACCGCCGGGATGACCTTCGCCGTGGGCAGGATCTCCTCGAAATCCTTCACGCGGAAGTTGGAGACACCTATCGACTTCGCCAAGCCCTCCTTTTGGATCTCCTCGAACTGCGCCCAGATCTGAGGGAGAGGCGTTTCGTGGTTGTTCGGGAAGTGGACAAGGAAGAGGTCGACGTATTCCGTCTGCAGCTTCTTCAGAGACTCGACGAGTGTGTCGCGGACCGTCTGGCCAGCGGGGATGACGTTAAGCTTGGTCGTGATGTAGAGCGACGAGCGAGGCTTCCCCGAGGAGACGATGCCGGCGCCGAGGGACTCCTCGTTGTTGTACATCTGAGCACCATCGAGGTGAACGACGCCGGTCTGGATGGCCTGGCGGACTGTGTCCTCCGCGTCCTTCGCGTATAGCGCGGTGCCAGTGCCGAACCCCAGGCTAGGGATCTTGGTGCCGTCGTTGAGAGTGATGGACATGATGGGACGCGGATTGGAGACGACTGGTCTGGTGGTGAAGCGCCTGAGGAAAGACCTGAGAAAGGACATACTGAGGACGACGCCGACTATATACTATATAGGCCCTCCAGGACGGCATGACGCTCTATCTCGGCCTCGATCGGATTGGATCCTCCGCAGGGGATGGCCCGAGAGAAGGGGCGCACCAGTGACCGCTGCGAATGAGCAAGATGGCGCACTGGGTCTTAGACCATCGCCTCTTCCACTGACACCTTACACAGGCCCTCCTGACTAAGTTTCCCACTCTTGGCGCTGGAATGACTTCACAAGAAGTCGTGGAACTGGCAGTGGTCCCAGGCAGGTGGCACTTATTCTTGTCCTCGGACGCCTTCCGTCGGCGCCACATGTGGGGGTCTGAACCCAGGTTCTGGCGGTATAGCAATGCTGCAAGGTTTACAGTAGAAGACAACCGTGTGAAGCGCGAGCTCATTGCCCATGTCCAGAATACTATCAGCAGACCAACCAGATCGTGTATGTGTTCACAGCTAGTTGCAGAACATTAGGCGCAGACGAATGCGCGCGACATATGATGACAAATAGGCGCTATCCACACGAAGACGTCGGTTTACCCACTTCACCACACCTCGCACCACCATTTTTTTGCGTTGCATCGATTGTCCCTGCAGCAGCCGTCATGAGAGGCATGTCTTGCAACTCGGTGAACACGACCCCGTGGACGCCTTGCAGGAGTACTGGCCAGTGCCCGCAGACAATTGAACGTGTATCTGCCCCCTACACCCAGGTCTACGACGTCTGTCGGACTCGTCCATTGTAGCTGACTGCAAGCAGTGGTGTAGGGGAGGCATTATTGCATTGTTACTACTCTCAATGGAATATACATTAATAGAGTGTCCGAGGAACGTGACCGCGTCGCTATTGCTCGGTACAGGTGCTAGTGCAGACGACTGTGAAGCCGCAAAAACATGATGGTGCAGAAGTGGGTGAACCAACGTCAACTGTGGCGCGGCGCTTATTTGTCATCATATGTCGCGCGCGTTCGTCTGCGCCTAATGTTCTGCAACTAGCTGCAACATCGTCTGAGTTTGCTGCGCGACACACTGGCAGGCGCCCCCGTCACCGGGCGTCTGATCTGACCAAACCTGCCCTAAACCAGTCCGTCCGCATAAATCAGCCACGTCGGCGTTTTGCCCCTCATCTTTTAACAACTACACAGGCGCTGGTATACCACATGTTGGATCGTCTTCCCCATGACGATTCTCCATCTTTCAGCAGCCTCAGAGCAACCTCCACGGTCCACTCTTTGGCCGGTCCTTCTGGCGGCGATACGCCATGTAGATAGAACGGTCACCTGGTGGTTTCGACAGATCTTGCTGTCTGCTAAGCTTAAGCTCGATGTATAGTGGTAGTCGCGATGTTTACCTTGTAGAAGGAATATATGAAGAGATTGCTCTGCCATCTTGCATGTGTACGAGGATACCGAAGCCTGTATGTTTTCGACGGCGACTCGGGTTACCATAAAGAACTGGGCGCAGTCGGTGGACTGAGCATAGCGACATCAACTTGAAGGCATCTGCCTCGCGGCGACGATGCGGTTGCGGACAGTCGTTCTAGCGTACTAGGGAGCGTGGTTTCGAGACTGCTTGTGCAGGCCAGCTTGTGGTCCGTCAGTGCACCGGCGGGGCTGGATGGTTGATCGATAAAGCCTACGGCCGATCGAGTGGTCAGTGGGTTCTCTGACTCGGAGACTGGTCTGGCCGTATGAACCCGGACCAAAGATGCTCGAATTGGTTCAGGAACACTACGTCTTCATCCAACTCTCCAGGGCGAGGAGTCCTCATAATTCCTGTTCCACGCAATGAAGACCTGCGCCCTTACAGAATCTCATCGATCAGGCAATGTACCGGTGGTAGCAATTGGGGATTGAGCCCCAGAAACTTCAGACAAGGGGCTGTACCAACCTCGTTGCCGGATCACGGAGAAACGCGTGGATCTACAGACCAGTCCTTGAAGGGAACAACGGACAACCAGAAAAAAGACTCGTTGCGAGCCGAGCCGCTACTTCGGGCGCTCACTACTTTCCTACTTTGGGCGCAGATGTGGACCCACAAAGTCACGTGGGCGCGTTGCACTTGTTACGCGCCTGTGGCTTGGTGGCCTGTGTTCAACTTCTACGCGCGACTGCTCGCTCACTCTTACTCGCACTACTCTGATCTCTCCGCCACAGTAAAGTTCTACTAACTCAAGACACAGAGGTTTTATTGAGCGGCTGGAAGGCGGTCTTCCCGTTGGGGCGTATAGCAGTGAGTGCACGCCGCCACACTTACCGAGGACGCTTTGATCATGACGCGGATCACGCTGGTCCTAGAATACAACAAAAGCGCCAGCATAGCAACCGTCCTCGTATTTAACCCTTCAGGAACACAGTCAAAGCACATCACATCCCCCCTGTCTGTCACCACCATGTATCTCGACGGCTATTCAGCGTGGATAACTGTCCCTGGACACGAGCTCCGCGAGTTTGACATCGCTGTCGATCAACACAATCGAAGAGTGACGTGTTGGATCCCAAGCGAAGAAGGAGCAGTAAGCGGCGATCATTGTTACGTCCCAACTTGGACTCAATTGTGCTGCAGAAATTCTCTGTTCATTGGCAGGACCACGGCTGGTCCATCCCCACCGCCACCTTCATCAAGCTCGACGGCTACACCGTTCCCGGACACTTCCTTATGGGCACAGGCCATGCTGAGCGTTCGAACATCCGAGTGGGTCTCACCACGGTGAGGCCCTTCATGTTCCAGAGGGTCCCGGAGCGTGAGTAAATCCCACTTCTATTGTACGCATGCCGACCTGTACATAGTCTATATTGGGGCCGTTCCGACGGACACCGACCCTAAGGAGTTGGGTACAATCGTCGTCAAGATTAAGCGTGTGGCCATTGTCGGCAAGCACAGCAAGAATGCACCAATCGTGCCGAGGCCACCACTCGGCGGTCAACGCTCAGTAGGCGCGGAAGATCCGGTCGGGATAGGGTATGTGGCCTACAATGCAAGCTTACTTTGGCTGACCCTATCCTAGCTACGGTGGTGAGGAGATGGGCCACGTTCAGATGCCCACGACATGGCAGGTCAAGCCATGGGACAAGAAGGATCCGGGCACTTATGCGACGTTCATCTTCCGTTACCGGACGCGCAGTACGTTGTCTTCGTAGCATCTCGACCTCGCTTTTCGCTGATGTTCGCGTTCCCGCTACAGATTTCCTCATCGCGCAGGGGATCATGTCGGAGTCAGACAGCATCCATACTAGCCTGCACGCAGGGGAGAGTTCACCATCGCCCGAGCCCGATGACGACTCGCAGGATGTTGAGTCCGTCCCTCCTAGTCCAACCGAATCGTCCCCGCCTCCTACCCCCGCCCTCTCAGCCATTTCCGGACCCTCGTCTCCTAGGCGTGCACCAAGTGTGAGGCCTCCGAGTCGACCAGTGTCCAATCGTGTACGTGTGCTCGTCACGGTCTTGTGCCACTGTTATTGACCCTGCGTTGATCTTGTAGAGCGTGTCCCTTGGAGAGCCGCCTCGGCCGAAGTCTACTTTCCCGCAGGCACCCCCGAAGAATTGGACGTCGACGAGCCCGGTACCCCTTCCTCACCCGATCGTGTCGAGTCATGGCCCCCACAAAGCACAGGAAATCGGCCTGGGCGCACCGCCAACTACCGCAACGAGAAGGGCGGTCACGTATGACGCTACCGCCACAAGGAGCGTCAGTGCTCCGCAGGCCCAAGTGGAGAGTGCCTTGAACACCTCCGCCACTGCGCACAACGCTGGTGCCGCAAGGACCGCCAGCACCTATTCGTCCGGCGCGGTCAGTTACTACGACCTCAGCAATGCCGGTTCGCAGGATTCCAGTGTCCCCAACTCGTACGATCTCGGCAGCACCGAGTCTTATGACTTCAGCACTATCGAGCCCTTCACCATCGGTGCCGCCGGGTCCTTCGACACCAGTGCCGCGGATGTCAACGCTCCGTACTTGTACGACGGGGACCAAAGCGCCACCTACTCCTACGACGCAGATCCGAACGTCTATCTCACGTATCCCAGCACCTCTGGGACGTACGAGAACGATGCTCTGGGTTCGTACCCCTCGAGCGCCGACAATTCCTACGAGTCCGGCGCCGACACCTACGATCATGGCGTGGCTGGCCCCTTCGACCCGTCCAAGGTCACGCATTCGTATGACCCGAGCACTGTTAACATCACCAGCTACTATGGGCAGGCCTCCGCCAACTACTACCCACAGGAGCCAGACACCACCGAAGGACACAAGGACAATCCGCTCGCGAGAGCAGTTCAGGCCGTGAAGAACATGCCGCCTCGTTACGAGGGTCCGCCAGTCTATACCGAGCCTGCTCAGCGTCCCCCAAAAGAGAAACGCCAGTACTCGAAGACACGCCCGGGCCCTGCCATGTACCTTGGCCAGGGACCGCACAAAGAACTGGTGCCGAAGTCTGCTTCTTCCCAGCCCTCGCCTCCGGAGAGTACATATACGAGCTCTCCTTCGAGCTCGAGCGTCAGTAGCTCCCAGGCTCCACTCGCGAGGTCGCGCGAGGGGGTTCAGGCTGATGCTGAAAGGGCCGCGGAGGATGCTGCTCGCGCGGAGAAGGCACGACAAATGGCAGCCAGGCGTTGTACGCCGGCCGTGCCAATTCCGGCTAACCTCCTCTTCGTCGACCCCGAAGGCGCAGTGATCCACCCGCCGCCATACGCTCCAGTAATCTCAACCCCTCGCAAGTCTTCGGGGTCATCCCGTCGCCGTTAAAGAAGTTGTCTCAACAGCTTTGCATCAATGTTACTCACCGATCTCGTCGCCGTTATTTGCTCGTCAACGTTATTTGCTCGTCGCCGTTATTTGCTCATCGCCGTTATTTGCTCATCGCCGTTATTTTCTCATCACCGTTATTTGCCCATCGCTGTCGTGCATAGTCGTCTGTTACGGTCCGTTGCTCTCGCTTTTCTAGTTGGTTCCGTCGAAGAAAGGATCTTTGTCGTGCTCTGCAATGGGCCTGTCGCTGCATGTATCATGTCACGCTTTGTAAAACCTCACTCTCGTTGTAGTCCTGTTTTCCAGTATTGTTCTCGTTGTACATATTCCCGTCACCGCGCTATCCCTGTTAACTTGTAGCTCGTTAGCACTGTCGTTACTTTTGCTGTCTCGTTATCGGAATGTATGCCACGCTCCTTACTGTATTATCGCCCTCGCAGAATGGATCTTGGTGATATGCTACGTCCTGATTGAGTGTTCTTGAAAGCCATGGTCGAGAAGTCGACTCCAAGACGAGGCGGAGGCGCGGGCGCGGCTGCTTCCGAGTCCGCACACGATCGGATCTACGCGCATGTGGCTTTGAGCAATGTGCGCCGCAGTGCCAGTGCGCGGCCAGTTGCACTCAGGCTCTCTGACGGCTCGACGACCATTCATGATCCCTCCATCGCAATTGTCTAGCCTACCAACATATGCCTCATCATCAGCATCTCGCCTGAAGACGTTATACTCCGACTTCTCCCGCCAGAAACAATCAAATCCCACGTCTTATGCCTCAAATATCGAGTGGTGGCGGCGAACGCTAGAGGTCATCGTGCTGAAGGGTTGGCTGGCAGAGTCGGACTCCAAGTCCACGCACCCCGACCGACTCGTCCTACATGCTAGCGGGTCTACGTTAGCGGATAACTTTCGGTATGAGGGTGTTGGAAAGCCTTTGGGTCTGCCTACAGTCGTAGTATGTCATCAACTATCTAGCCCGTATGACGTCGCTCATCATTGATGTGCTAGCGTAGGCCGAGCTCTGCACGAGTAGAACGTACTTTCCTCTTTCCGACTTCCTCAATTCGACGAAATCTATCTATGACCCTGGCTGGCTGCCATACCGCATAGCCTCCTACGTCGTGGGCAAGCCGCTATGGTGGGCGCTGAAACAACTTAACGTCGTGAGTTCCGACGATGGTACACTCGGCAACATCAGCTATAGCGAGCAGTGGAAGAGAGTGAAAGGCGACTACGTCTTGCTGAGCTTACTGGAGAGGGCCGCCGA
>NW_025955453.1:0-26758 GCF_022376445.1 Fomitopsis serialis | reverse complement strand
ACCATCTCACTTATCTTGATGTTGGCGGCTCAGACCTACTGTATGTGCATCCTCCCTCCGTTCCGTTGACCATTGATCTCATGTCATGATTGTTCCTAGTCAGTAAGTATCCGTCGGGCGCGGATCGCAAGTCCCGAAGCTGACAACCATCGAATTAGTTTTCAAGCTATATCGTTTCTATTCCCCGGCATCAGAGGCAACGTACCTCTCAACCCGCGCAACCTTGACAACGTTCAGTACGTCCCATTCGCTGCCCCTGATCCGCCCCACTCACGTTCTCCCACCAGCCATTGTCGCATCGCTGCTGCTGTTCGCAACATTTGGCATCGGGTGCAAGTGCTTCCACGACTTCGACAAGGGTTTGCAGAGCAGCAAAATGCACGGTCAGTACTACAAGCCTGTTGCGACACAGCTGAAAGAAACTCTACTCGGTAAATTAACATCCTCTTTGCCTCTCAGGGGTGACGTGGGGGCACAAGTACTTACCCTCTATTTTCCACGAACGCCCAGGCGAACGCTTCATGGCCGACCCGAAGAGCTCGTATACGTCAGGAGGCCCGATGGACTCAAGACGGCTGTCGATAGAGTGATCGACTCGCCATTCGGATTGCGCGCGCACGCGTTGTGTTGGGCGAGGAGGGATTGTACGATCATCTGCTGTGTCGATCTCGTGGACACTAGCACTTGTCTGTTGTTGGGTCGTTGACGGACTACTGGATCTACGGGCTTTCTTATGTTGTGCGACGACACTCGCTAATGATACCCCTATTTAAGATCTATGCCGATGTCATAGTACCCACTCAATCGGACTGCATGTCATTGCTAGGACGAAACACCTCCAGCTGCCAAGGTCTACAACTGGTTTGACGGTCGCTATGCTGTGCGTCGTCACAGGCAGTCTGCGGCGAGTCTTGGCTGTTACTGGATGCGTTTCGTAAGGATTAGGGACGTTTCTTGGCTCTAACCGGCTTCAGGCGGAGTCTAAATGTAGTTAGAGCCGCATTCCAGATCCGTAACACATGTTAGAAGCCAAGACAGGTATTCTTCACCTGCTACTGGATTCACGGTGGCCTCCCTTGCGTACTGGTATGCCTCGCACTACAATAAAGGGTGTGTGTGTGCAATGGCACAAGGAGCTGTGAGTAATACATTGTTTCGAGCCATATGTGTCATGGTTGCTGTAAGTATTCGTCCATCGCACGAGGAATGGACCGGATACCCAATACTAGTCAACAATGGAATCAAAGCGAATCATTGCGAAGACCTCATTGCCAATGCTTCGGCGCAGTGCACGACCAGCGGTGAGCATTACATACAGATTCGAGCGCAGGCGGTTGCATGACCAGTGGTGGATCGGCGGTGGCAGTGGCGAAGGGTGTAGCCAACTTGTTTGCGCTCGGCCAGGGTGCTGTGTCTGACAGAAATGCTAACCATAGAGTCACAGGCTGTGACGAGCTCACTGACAATATTTCAGTTCTTTGAATATGACATGCCCGGCCGTGGTGACCTGTTCAACTTGTTGCTCATTGGACGGTGTCACTGTGAGTCGTCCCTTCTCGACTAACTTACATGGCAGCTAACTGCCGACTCGTGTCGCTTTTCAGCCACATGGAACACACGTAGTGGCTAGATGATTCAGTAGTACGAGAGTTCATGAACATTCGCGAACTTGGGCGCAGCTCAAGTGACTTGGGCCGAAGCCCGAGCTCGCGCGCCGGCGCGTTGAACTTGAAGCTCTCGCACCCAACGGCTACTTGAATGAATCGAGCTCACCCGGCTTACTACACAGAGAATGAGACAACCATGATGATTCCTTGATAACTTCGCCATTTTGAGGCATCTGCAAATAAGAGTTTGATACACATACGCAAAAACGAAGCACAGTAAGTACCGGGATCGCAAGGGTAGCATAAGCGCCCGCATACATCGCGCGAGCGCCCAATGCTCACTGTGCTCGTAGATCCGTCGTTTGTTCCTCTTTTATGTTTCTTTCTCTCGTCTTACTCATCCTCGACTCGACTCTACTCCTTTCTATTCCACTATAAACTGTACTCAGAGTGGCACCAGAGTCATTACCGGTGCCAAGTACTAGGCTCACCACTCACCTACTTTGTTCGTTGACTCATGACCGTACGGTATCGTAGTGGCTCACGTCTCGAATAGTCGCGGTATACATAAGCACTATACGTCTTGAGAGCTTGAGGCCCAAGCAATGATATGACGACTTTCGCCGTGACTCACTCGCCGCCCGTCCGAGTATCGCCCACCTTCTCGTGTATACCCGCTTCGACGGCGGCGGCCGCCCGCTCAGACTCACCCGCAACATCGCTCGCGTCGCCGAACCCGGCTACCTCACAATCCACCATGGCCCAGTACCCATATCGTGGACAACGACTGACCAGAAACGGCAATCCGGCAAATGCCGACACCCGGTGAAGCCTCCCAAACCGACTCTAAAGGCTCCATCAAGCAAGGGGTTTGGACCCCCTTGCTTGATCGTCGTGGTTAGAGCTGCGTTCACGATGTTTCAGAGGTAGACATTGCGCGCCTGTGGCAAAACATCTCTCCCACTATCTCGATCTCAACGCCGCTGCCGGCATCACGGCCGCCTTTCCTATTGCAGTCGTCGGACTTCAGTGTATTCATGCTCAACCTGCTTACGGCGGGGCTCACGGGCGCTTCTTCCAACTGATTTGAGGTTTGGAGCCATCAAAACGCATCTAAATCCTTACGGAAACGCATCCACTTGTTTGGACCCAGAAGCTCAGCGCGCCGATGAATGTAAAGGTGGTTACGTGGTATCAGTGCTGACAATGTGCCTCGTCGAATTCATAACCCACATGATACTAGCCTGAGTTACCGCTATCGCAGTGATCCGTTCAGTCCATCTTACTGGGGCCATCAGCGGTCTCAGTCGACTGAAGAGATTACACGACAAGCAGAACTCTGTAGTGGAAGACCACGTCGCTGCACCCGGGACACGGTGCGCCGAGCAAGTTTTTCAAGTTCAAACTCGAACCAGTCGACATGGAAAGGCCCACATCGTTGCTCAAAGCAGTGACCACGTGCACTCTCGTAACTCTGTCTATGAAGCAGCTGTGCTGATGGTGTTCGACCGATACAATCCCGGACAGTGGGCCTTGCCAGTTGTCTCACGACGGAATGCTAGCCTAAACCAGATGAACCAGACGAGTTTGAAGCAAGATTCGGAGCCAGTAAGTTACGGTGAGTTAACTTCGACAGTTTAGACTGCCAGTGAACGTGAGCCCGTCTGTACGCCGCACTTAGCTACGACCGACTTGTGATCGTATTTCTCACTGGAGATATTACGTGCATAGCGGAGCAAACTGAGCGGTGTAGATCACGGCGCCCAGCCTTTCGAGATGCCACAGCCTGATCAAGCTTCTGGGGTTATCGACCGAGATGCGCTCATGCATGTCCTCTTCTCAACATGCCCAAAAAGCTATGGCGTCGAGTTGGATCAGATGCCTCTGATACGGAGGCCGAGTTCTAGCCTGTCAACTCGGAGGCTCTTTAGCAAGACCTTTGTGGCGTCCATACCATTAGTTGGCCCCTGCGTATCTCCTTGAGCCCCCGTCATGACCTCGCTGGACCCGCACGCCGTCGCTAACGGGTGGCTTGAAGCCTTCCAAAGTGCGGCCACAGCCGCTGATGTCGAGGCGCTAGTCGACTTGTTCCTCCCCACGGGTTGGTTGAGAGGTGCGTAGAGCTGGAAACAACCCGGGTTGCCTACCGGCTTAATGTTCATCGTCATTGATATGTTACCAGACCTACTGTGCTTCCAATGGGACATGAAGTCGCTCGGAGGGCATGACAACCTGAAGGCATATTTGTCTGAGAAAGTGGACGACCGCACGAGGCTCGCGCGCGCGGGCCTATACGACGTTCGCATACAACCGACGTCAACGCTGGGGCCGCCCGTAGCGTTCCCTCTCCCCTCTGACCCAACCAAGAAAGGTGTTCAGGGGGCTTTTGAGTTTGGGCTAACCTCACCCCCAGCTGTGGGCCGCGGCTTCTTCCGTGTCGTCCAGAATCCCAATGGTGCATGGAAGGCTCTGACAGTCTTCTTGACCCTGGAGGATATCAAGGGACACGAAGAGCCGCGCGGTCGTCCGCTGGGACTGTTCCCTGATCTTTCCACGTACGATGAAGTCAAGGCGAAGGAACTTGCGGCGATTGACCAAGACCCAACTGTTCTCATCAGTGAGATCTTGATCTCCGTGTATACGAACGGATCAACTCATCGTGAACTAGTTGGCGGTGGGCAGACGGGCATGATGTCCGCCGCCCGTCTCCGGAAGCTGGGCATACGGGCACTCGTCATCGACAAGAACCCCACGCTCGCGCATGTGTGGAGGAACAGGTATGTCTGAAGAATCGCTGTACGCACGCTGACTCTTGAAGTGTTGACGTACGTGAAGGTATCCAAATCTGACAACGCAGACGACGGCGCATCACTGCTCGAGTAAGTGACCAAATACAGCTCACCAAGACAACGTTCAATTCTCACCTCTGTGAAAGTGGCCTACCAGCCCTGGCCGTAAGACGAATCATTCGAATCACAAACACCCCACTAACGTGTCCATTAGCACTACTTACCCCAAGTACATCGGAAAGGACAAGGTGGCCGACTTCCTTGAATTCTACGCCAAAGCCCAAGACCTACGCATCTGGCTGTCAAGCACTGTCGATGGCGTTCCTCTTTATGACGAGGAGAAGAAACGCTGGAAAGTGACAGTGAACCGTGACGGGCAGAAGGTGTACTTGGAGCCGAAGCATATTATCCTCGCAGTAGGCAGTGGCCCGGCGAATCTGCCGAAGGTGGAGGGAATGAGTGACTTTGCTGGCAGCGTATATCACTCCGACGACCATCGTGGGGCAGCGCCCTTTACGGGAAAACGTGTAGTTGTCGTGGGATCGGCAAGTTCTACTCGTCTGCGCATGAACGCAAATTATCACTGACTCGTGAATAGGGCAATGCCGGCCATGACTTGTGTACTGACTTCGTTGCCAAAGGCGCTTCTAGCGTAAGTCATGTCATATCAAGCCACCAAGATTGATCCAATTTTGCACGTACAGGTGACGATGGTACAACGAAGCCCAACGTGCGTAGTCTCTGCAAACACTGTAGACAAGGCCGTCTTCGAGGTCACCTTCAACGAGAAATACGCGATCGAGGATGCAGATTTCCTCGGCAATTCCATGCCCCCGGGCCTCGGTATGAAGATGGCCGCCGGAGGCGGCACTGCGAGGCTCAAGGCCATGGACAAGGACCTCTTTGACGGTTTGACTAAAGCGGGTTATCAACTTACTTGGGAGTTGACACCGGGCGGAGGCGAGGTTGGGTTCCTTGGATATCTTCTTGCTCGCATGGCGGCGGGCACCAGTAAGTTGTCACTAGATCTTGAGTCAGGACCATCTGAATCGAAGGTCGCAGTGCTGGACAGGGGCGGTGGCAAACTCATCATTGACGGCAAAGTCAAGGTAAGCTTTGCATGTTAGGCTTGTAGTCGATCTGACGACGTGTCGTCATCGATACTAGGTCAAGAACGGTGAAATTGTGCGTTTTGAGAACGATGGTGTAATTTTCGACGACGGATCCCAGGCCGGTGCAGATGTTGTCGTATATGCGTGAGGATCTACACGACCTGTGAGATGCATGAGCTGACGTGTTTACAGGACGGGTTACTTGCCTCTGGTTGAGAATATCAAAACGATATTTGGAGAGTCTATAACAGAGCGTATCGGCACGCAAATGGAAGGCCTAGATGAAGGAGGAGAAATGAGGAAGGGTTATAGACCCACTGGCCAGCCTGGGTTCTGGATAGTAATGGGGCCCTTCCCGTACGGTCGATTCTTCAGCAAGCATCTGGTACGTGCAAGTGGGCATGACAGTGATGCGGTGCCCTGATGA
This sequence comes from Fomitopsis serialis, assembly GCF_022376445.1. Lineage (NCBI taxonomy): Eukaryota > Fungi > Basidiomycota > Agaricomycetes > Polyporales > Fomitopsidaceae > Fomitopsis > Fomitopsis serialis. Next base: position 20,823 of record NW_025955453.1, on the reverse strand, counting down.
TATTGCGCACCAAATAGGCTCTTCAAATCCTAGCTGAGGAGCTTGGGCTATCGTCAGCCGGTCATAGCAAGCTATAGAAACAAAGCCCCTGTCGTTGCAGAATCTCGCAGTGAGGCACGATGCGTGTCACGTAATATGTATCCTGTAATCTAGAAGAGTGTAAAGAAGCCCAGAGACACGGCCCTAGTTGCATCGAAATATGAAGCTGTTCACGCAAAACAAAGTACACCATCGTGTAAACAGCTGTGCCGTGATTCCGTAAACTCGACTCGGACAACGTCCCGCACGGAGAGTCAGGCTTCGATATCTGAGGGCTATAGTGACCGAAGAAAAGAAAAAAACGAGTAGCAAAGAGGTTACACGTACCACTGGAAGTTGAATGTCTATGGGCTCGAATGAAGCTGTCGACAAGATGGTTGGCGAAAGGACAGTGGCCGCTTCTGACCTCGGCGCGTTTCGTGGACGCGGTGTCACGTGTAGCGCGTCACAGTCAGTAAACGCGTCGCGACCGAGTCGCGCCTCGCACTTCAACCACTCTTGCTCGTGCCTGCGCCCCCTCACAATGGACGACAGCGCGGATCCTATCTCGCAGTTTTTCTCAGACTCAGAGTCTGTAGATCTATACGAGGTGCTCTCAGTCTCCCGCGACGCCAGGCCAGACGAGATCAAGAAGGCCTATCGCCGGCTTGCCCTAGCGCACCATCCTGACAAACACGCCACCGCGAGTGAATCTGCCAAGGCCGACGCGTCGCTGAAGTTCCAGCAGATCGGCTTTGCGTATTCTGTGCTCTCCGATGAGAAGTGGAGGTCGCGGTACGACAAAACGGGCAAGACGGATGACGGCGCGGGACTCTCGCCCGGAGAGGATGGCTGGGAGGCGTACTTCGAGGAGCTCTTCGACAGTGTCACCAGAGAGAAACTCGATGACGACAAGAAACGGTATCAGGGTAGGCTATCAGCCCATGCAGTTCGTGATTCGAGCTCATGCCATATAGGTTCTCTGGAGGAGATCGAAGACGTCAAGCAGGCGTATGTCGAGACGAATGGGTGTATCGGCGACATTATGAACCACGTCCCCCATTCTACCCACGACGACGAAGCACGTTTCATCGTGATGATATCTAAGCTCATCAAAGATGGCACCCTTCCATCTCTCCCGGAATGGGAGTCGAGCAGCAAGGACGAGAGGGCGAAACTCGTCCGCAGCAAGCAGAGCCAGAAGGAGGCTAACGAGGCGGAAGAGCTCGCTAAGGAGCTCGGTGTGTGGGACGAGTTCTACGGCACTGGCAAGCCTGGAGCGCGAAAGGGGAAGAGAAGTGAGAAGGGGAAGGCAAAGGGGAAGAAGAAGGGGAAGGAGAAGGGGAAGGAGAAGGAGAAGGAGGTGCAGGAAGACAGCGGCGAGGCGGAGGAGGACCATTCTGTGCTGCAGGCCCTCATCTTGAAGAAGCACAAGGACAGAGACCGCTTCTTCGATAGCCTTGCGGAGAAATATGCTGAGCCTCAATCAAAGGGCAAGAAGGGCAAGAAGCGTGGTAAAGCAGCAGCAGACGAGGAGGAGGAGGGGCCGCCGGCGAAGAAAGCAAAGAAGGGCGCCGTCGAAATGCCTGACATTGACGATGAAGAATTCGCAAGGTTGCAAGACAAATTGTTCGCAGACAAGGCGAAAGACACTGAGGCTGCGTCATCGCCCAAGAAAAGAGGACGTGCAGCTACGAAAGGGCGCAAGGCTGCAAGATGACGGTGGACATCGCGCTCTTTTCGGCCTATTCGTGGGTCGGGACTGTATGATATATTTCCTGTGTCACCCTAACTTGTATTGTATGTATCGAGGACCTCATACTTATGTTGCCATTGCTATCCGTCACCTCGTCTAAACTCGATGTGTGGTATAGAATGCGAATCCAGCATATGCACATGTCCGAAGGGCGAGTATATATGTACTATAATCTACAGATAGCGTATCGAGTCGATTCCAAGGCTACGTCTCGCATGAATAATTGCGACGAGCTCCTTGATCGACTCTTCCAAGATCACCACATTGTCCAGTAGTCTCGACAGCGTGACGCTTGCCGGCTTCACCAGCCTCTCCTCCTCCGCGCTCTCGTCCTCCTCGTCGCTCTCTTCCGCCTTGAAACGGCTCTCACCCCATTGCGTTGACGATCCAAAGACGTCTTCTTCGTCTGCATTCCACCGACGCGACTTCTTCGGCGTCCATGGGCCCGAAGACGGCGCAGGTGCAGCGAACGGCTCGACGGCGATCGCGCCCGTCTTCTGGTAGTGTGGCCCGAATGGGCTCGCGTCAACAGCGCGATCAGCACCTCGCGGAGGCGTGGTCGGCTCAGAAAGGAGCGTTTTGGACGGCTTGTTCTTCTTAGGCGTGAGGAACGATACGAGGGTCGACGAGGCAGACTTGGCTTTTGGCTTTGGCCTGGGTGCGACGAGCTCCGGCACCGCAGTACCTGTAGCAGATAATGTGGCTGTCGACTTCGGTGCCGGGTTTCCTTCGAAGTCGAGGGCGAGAGTGAGCGCGTCCGTGAGATTCTCGTTGAATAGGAGGCCCTGCCTCCGCTCCATCAGGTACTGGTCAAAGTTGTGGACCATCTGCCGGTAGCGCTCCAGTTGCGAGACGAGCCCATGGAAGACAGAATGTACGACTGGTCGTGACTGATCATCGATACTGGACGCGGGCAGGAAGTGCGACTCAGCTACGAGTCGCTCCTCAATACGGAAGTCAACTGAGCGGTCATCTCCATCGTCCCCGTACGTGAACACGTTACTGTCCGCACTTGCCCCGTTTGGCCCTGCGTCGGTGTCCTTCGGCGCAAACGTCAGCCAGCCTGCGAGCGAGCGATCGGGACATGTCGCCAGGGTCGCCAGGACGCCTGTCAGTGCCATGTTCATCTCTGGCGTGTTCGCGAAGAACTTCCGTAGCGCTTCCAGGACCAAGGAGAGCACGGGGTCGTTGGGGTTCAGACGGTGCTTCATCTTCGACCTTACCTCAGGATCTATATCTTGCTGGAAGCACATCGAGCTCTCGATGGACAGCAGAGCGTCCCGGAGGTAGTGCTCGTAACCTGTGCTGAAGGCGTCCTCGTTGTGGTTTGGGTCCACACGCGAGACAAGGGTCAGATACAGACCCATCTCGCGTTCGTGCGTCCAGTAAGTGGTGTCAGGCTGGACGAAGAGCATCGAGTTGTCTGGAGCCGGGCTAGCGCTGCGAGCTAATCCTGCATCGTCGGCACCAGGATAGACGAACATTTCCTCATCGTCCTCCGCGGGCGCAGCTGTTGGCTTTTCCTGCGTGAGCGCTTCCAACGCGGCCGGTTGCGGGAAGCTGGTAGCATACGGATCCCGGATGACCACAAGCAGCCGGTCCACGCAGAGCTGGCAATATTGAAACAGCAGGGACTGGAGTAGTTGTAGGGCAGCGGTCGCCGTAGGCTGAGTCTTCGATCGTAGGTTGCTCAGCAGCAAATCTTTGAGCGTGAAACGGCCCATCGAGGTGAAGTACTCCGATTGTCGGCGTGCATCAGGTGCTTCCATCTCTAAGAGAACCATGGCTGTGCTCCTCCGTCGTCGCAGCTTCTTCTCCTTGTCGTTCGCCGGGGCACGCGTGACAGGTGGCATACTGCCATTGAGGGTAAGGGTGTTGTGATGTTGGTGCCTGATGCGGCTCCGCGCAAGCTCGTTGTTGTCTTCGCTCATGAGGAAGTCAACAAGGAGGTCGGCGAGCTGTCCATTTTGGAGCGTGCGGATCATGATGTCGATATAGGACATGACGGCGACAGCACTGCCGTCTGCGTCTGAGCACTCCAGGATTGAGGGGTATAGCACGTTCTCTAGGAAGACCCTCCTGATCGCGTCCAAGATAGACTGAACGATCGCGAAGCCCACAAGTGTGGACGGATCCAGGCTGTCGTCGCTGGTTTCGCGAACTATGTTTCGTCGAAGCACATCCTGCAGGAACTCGAGGAGCTTGAGGAAATGATCGAGACGCGCCTTGAACTCCGGACTAGACGCGTCCTCGACGCCCATGGCACGAGTCTTCTCGCGGGCTTCCTCCTCCTTCTCCTTCTCCTCTGCTGACAGCTCTGCGGTAGTGCTTCCCAGAACCATTGCAGTGCCTGACACGTTCTCTGCAGGCGCGGGAGGTCGGACCTCGAGCTTCGAGGGAAGGAGGGAGTATACCGCAGAGACACCGGCGGCAAGCACTTCAGAGAAGTCTCCGTCGATGATATATTCGGCCAACGCGAGGGCTGCATCTGTTGCGGGGTCTGATTGCGACGAATCCTGCAGCGAAGAGGTTGAAGACGAGAGTTGTACGCCATCTGTGGAACGGCCTTGGGATCCCGTCGGAGACATGGCAACGTCCATGAGGAAAAGTAGGCCAGCACGCGCGAAGTCGCCGATACGCCCCTCTCGGTGTACGAAACGGAGTAGGTAGTTGAAGAGCAGAAACTCATACTCCGGTTTCTTCGTCACAGAAGATGCAGGCGCAGAGCTCGCCGTGTCTTGGGAAGGTGATGGAGAGCCGGGGCGTGGAGTTCGTGACGCATCTACACCCTGTTCAGCAGGCGGCTCTGCAGCTTCCTGCTCTACCAAAGTCTCCCCGTCCTCGTCCTCCTCATCTTCATCCTCCTCTTCTACAGCGAATAGAGGCTCTGGTCGATACCAGTGCTTGTCGTGAAAGAAGATCATGAGCAGTTCCCGGTATGTCCGAATTCTGCTGCACAAGATGCATAGTAGATTAACCACTGTAGTCAAATGATCAGCATAAGTCTTGTACGATCTGTAGTACACGTACGGTCTTCCTCGTACTCGGAAGGCTGGCTGCGAACGGTGGTACCCGCAGCACCCATGACCTTGTTGCGCCCATCAAGCTGCTCCTGGATGTCGTCGCCCACGCAGTTCCTCAGCAATCTCAGCACGGCCTTGTGAACGGCCGAATGTACGAGAAATTGCTCGTCCAGGAGGACAACCATGTTCTGGACCGCTCTTAGGACCTCCGCTTGCGTGCCAAATGGGCGGTCTGCTTCGCTTAGCTTGACAAGAGTTCCCAAGACATCTACGGGGCGCCATGAGGCTCAGATATGAGAGGATGCATTTCAGAGCTCACCGTTCTTGAGCAAGTATTCCAGGCAGGCACCTGTACCTCTGGAGCGGGTGAGACAAACAAGCTTGAGACCATGATCTGGCCACATACCCTTCCTCGGTTCGCGTCGACTCCCATACGAGAGAGTCTACTATTGACTGCAGATGCGCCGGAACGTCGGTGGACTGGATACCTCTCGAGAGTTGCCGTTCGTCAGGATGTGCCAATGTATTCTGACATATTGTGAGTTTTCGAGCATAACATAGGCATGCTCAAGCCTTACGAACCTTGATGAGTGTCCATGACTTATGGAACTCTTGGGCATGGTCGACCTGCTGGGTACTCAGCACCGCGTATCACCTCAACTGCCAGTGAGAGCAGCCGAACCTCGACTTTGGGACTTGGTTGACTGGACGAACGAAGGAACTTGGAGAAGTAGTCCATGGCCGCAGGCACGGCTAAGCCTCCGGGTCCTGCAGCTCGATGAGTTTGTGCTAGAGGGTAGCGTGCAGTGAACTCGGTTGGAACGCGAAGGAGCGCGTTGTCGAGAGGCGCGATCATGCTTCGGCCTCTCCTCGGCCTTGCCTATTTATCTAAATAATAAGTATGCGTCTATCCTACCCCTCCTCCTGCTCGCTGCTGGCCCACACTTTACACCACCTCCATCTCTCCTTACGCTTTTGAGTCTGACCAGAATATCCGTCTTTGAATCGAGGAGGAAGTGTGGCTCGCTCTATGCATCCCAACCAACCTACTATGCCACCCAAGGACTGCTACGCGCGACTCGATTGAGATTTGACACAATGCACGCTTTCTCGCAATTGGTATTATGCCATCGTGCTTGGCGAATGGGCACACAAAGGCGGTGAGTTCCGTCGGACTAGGAACGCAGCTGCGGCGGTCATATCGTGTAATGTTGCTCGAAGAGGCTGACAACACCCGCCACCCCCCGTCAGCAACCTGCAGTAGCAGACGTCTCCCGGTATCCCCAGATCGTTGGTACGTGCAGTTTAAGCCCTGGCTTCTCGCTTTCCATCTGCTTTGTTTTATTGCTCTTGGTCTACTGGCATGTCTCTCCTCCCTGCCCCGGTCACCACGCCTCAGTCTCGGTCCCGCTTGGCCATGGACAAGATCGCTGGCATCAAGCGGTCCCAGTCCGTAAGGCTGCCACCCTCGACACCGCTGCGGTCTCCGTTCAGCCATTGCGGTAATGGCAATTCTGGAGAACTTGGCTGGTACTCGCGTTCTGCACGGCCGTTTCCGTTGCTTCACAAGAAGAAGACTCTCAGTCTAGACGCTGCTTATCACGGTTCTCTGCTTCCAGCATTTGACTCGGCAGCCACTCTACCTCCAATTCCATCCGATGACGAGCCCGGGACGAATGCGGGAGGGAACGTCGTTGTAGGGCTTGCTCAGCGTGTCCAGGTGCTTGCACCTCAAACGCTGAAGACGAGGAACGAGAGCGACTCCCGCTGTGCAACCGAAGACCTTCTTCGCCTGGACATCCACAACCTGACCGCAGAGAAGGACGCCTTACGCATGCAACTGACTTCATTGCAGGGAGTCATTCGCTCTTCCTCACGCCGCATGAACGACTGCGTGGATGCGTCGACCATCGCACTCGAGACCGAGCGTGAGCTCAGGCACGAAGTAGAGGCCCGGGCTCGGCGCGCAGAAGACCGCATCGCCGTACTCCATAACGAGAATGCCGTCCTGGCACAAGCTCAAGTGAAGGCTGAGAAGGAGGCGGCTCGGCGGATCACTGATGCAAGGGCGTGGCAAGGGAAGCTCCGCACTATGCAGGATTCGCAGGAGCTCGCCATCGAAAACAGCCGTAGAATCGAGGACCTAGAGAAGGAAAACTGCGAACTCAAGACGGCCATGCACGCCTTCGCCAGAGGTTCAACAGAAATGATCGTCCTGCAGTTGGAGCTTATCATCGAGAGACTGCGTGCGGATCTTGTTCGTTACAAGGAACAGGAAGAAACCCCAAAGACTAGAGGGAAGGAGAACGAGTTTCGCAGGCGCGACTCCAGTGTTCTGCAAGAGATGCGCAAGACGACGCAAGCTATCAAGGTATGTCCGTCCTGTTCACCTTGCGCAATAATCGGTCGCCTTACCTGCTAGCAGCGTCGATCTCAGGACAGCACGAAGATGTTGCAAGTTGCGACGGTGTTGCGTGAAGATGGCAACTCACGGCAGAGTATCCGCGACCGTCCAATCTCGATGTCCGTTCTTATGTCGTAGTTTCTCTCATGTAGTCTCCATCGCCGTCATTGTACTCCCTTATCTTCCATGCCAATTGCAGGAACAACGTCGAACAACATGTCTGTGATACGATGCATGCAATGAACTCTATTGATATTACACAGGTAACCAAAGGTGAGTATACGGATATACAATGAATGTCTGCCGAAGCTCCGCCGTAATGCGGAATCGTCCTAGTATCACCGAAACCAGAGCGTGCAGGGGACATTAGATTTTCTGACATAAGGTACAGTTCCACGTTATGCGGTCCCGGAATAGCGTGGCTGTAGGGGAATGGTCAGCTTGGGGCAGTGTAGGTTCGGTAAGCGAAAACGTACGAAGCACGACGAGCGCGGCGAGACCTGCAACTACAATCATGTAAACGACTGTGTACTTGACCACCTAGATCGACAATTGTCAGTGTACAATGGCAAAGCTGATGATAACAGTCGAAACTCACAATCCAACGGCGCTGCCGCTTCTGCTTCGTAGAGAAGAGAGGAGGACGGATCTGCTTCGAAGGGCGCAACCAGACTTGGGGTAACTGTGAGTCGCGATCCTGACAAGTTGAGGGTGACGACTTACACATCATGGTCGAATGCAGCTTATCGGCGAAGGGGATGAGGGTGGGCGGCGTCAAGACGACGAGTAAGATGTGCGCCATCAGGAAGTCGGAACTCCAGAGCGACATCTCCACGATCTTGACGACAAACTCACGCGCCGGCTGCGAGAAGGCAGAAGCACCGAGATTACGGCCGTACCACTTTCCAGACCACCATGCACGGTTAGTCTCGTCGTGCTTGTACTCACGAGAAAGGAACACCGAGATGAGGAACTTCTGGATCGCACGTTGGACTGCAACAATGGAGATGACTCCGAGTAGAGCGTGAGAGGCATCCCAAAGCTCCAAGAACCACTAGAATGACGTATGAGTACAATTTCCAGTTCACCATGAATGTGCAACCAACTTACGAAGAACTCGAAGAACGCGATCAGCCCGATCAAGCACAGGAAGTGCGCTAAAGATGCCATGAAGGATGCAAACTTGGTCCAGCCGGACATCATCGGTCCCAAGAAAAGTGACACGAAGAACAAGCCTAGAAGCATGGCTGCATTCCAGACCACAGGCCCGACGGCGATCACGGCAATACGGATGAGAGCGCTCGGATTCTCCTTACCCTTCGTCGGGAAGGACTTGACGAACATATAGGGGACGATGAAGAGGGCCGCCATGCAGATGGGCCAGACGATCTCCGATAGTAGCACTGCCCGCCATCTCGCACGGGGAACATCGCCAGACAGCTTCTCCGAGGGGTGACCGAGTTTCTTCTTCTTGTAGCCAGTGATCATAGTACGCGACAGACGGCAGTAACCGTACCAGCTGCTCGCCTTCGTACGCGAATTACCGCGAGACATCCAACGAAGGAACTCGCGATAGTCAATGATGAAGTCCGGGAAGTTGAACTGATGAGGATTGAAGACGAAGGGCGCAATGCAGAGAGACACGACCGAGAACCAGAAGTAGATGAGATAGGGAGTCCAAAGGGCCATGGTCGCATACGTGAGCAAGAGGACGTTGCGCATACCCATGTAAATGCTCGGACCGGCGAAGCGGGAGTATAGAATGGTGAATGAGATCCGGGTTGTCGCAAAACCTCGTCCAGTCGCAATATAGCGAGCACCGCCGAATGTCAAGTTGCTTACGATCGACTGTGAATAGATCCGCGTCGAAAAGACCTCGAAGATAGGGGAGAGCGAAAGGAACTGCTTGCCGAGTCGGACCAACGCCTTGCCGGTGCCTCGCTCGAGCAGTTCTAGGGAGAGCGTTTAGCGCAGCAACGCAGCGGGTGAAATCAGGACACACACCTTGCAAGAACAATGGCAGGAACGCTACGAAGAACACCAAGAAGATGGACATGATGCAACGCTTGACCCAGTCGAAGACAGGGCTGAGATTGTAGCAGCCATCCTGGCCGACGGGGACGTTCCCAGAGACATCTGTGGTACAAATCGCGAGCTCTTTGTTCAAGGTTCCCAGGTACAAAACTATACAGCCAGTCAGCAGAACGTCAGACAGCATTATAATTCGCACTTACGAGTGACCATGAACACCTGAATAGAGAGGATGACGAGAATGTTGTTGATGTGGAAACCAGGATGTCCGTAGTAGAACGTCAAGAACCGGTCGAGAGGCAGCTGCGTACCGAGATAGTAGTACTCGCGGCTGAGCATCTGCTCACCCATACCGGTGCCAAGCTTCGTCTGGAAGTTTAGGATGGTACCGAAACCGAGATCACGTCCTTTACCGCATTGGTAGTACTCCGCGTGCTTGATGCGACCGCCACGAGCCAGCGCAGTCATACCGGCGAAGATATCCTCATTCAGGTGCAAGCCCTTCTGCGCCTTCGACACACCGCCACGTGTAGCCATGAACGTTGCGTTCAGGAAATCCGGGTGTCCGTAGTGCAGTTTACCGCCAATCCACGCCAGACAACGAGGAGTCATGGTACCGAACGTCTGCTCCTTTCCGGCGGCGATGTCACCAAGTACGCCAATGTTCTCCGAAAAGATATACTCGCGAGTGCCGACGATAGCAACTGGGGACTTCTTGAACTCCTTCTGGCCCCATTGCGCGTACGGACTCTGGCTGGAGATGCCGTACTCCTCGAACTCGCCCAAAATGTTCCGGATCTTGATACACTCCTCCAAGTAGTTGTCCTGGTTGGCATCGATGAGCTGCAGGTACTCGCCACGGTAAAAAATGATGGCGTGGTTCTGGTTGTCCGACTTGCCGTCACCCAGGATGGGGTTACCAGGCAGCTCGACGCGAAACTTCGGCTTCCTCTTACCAGTCTTCTCGTCGAACTCTGAGTGACCGTCGATGAGGATCGAGAACAGCCTCGGGTCGCTGCCCTTGTCGCCAGGCTCCTCATCCAGGTACGCGATCTGTAGATCGGGGTAGGCGCGCAGCAGGAACTCGGCGTTTTCGAGCTCTTCCTTGTTGAACTTGGCGTACCGCTGCATGGAGACGGTGAACTTGAACTTGCGCCTCGACATGCGCTCGAGCTCGCTTTCGAGCCGGTCGGTGTTGCCGGCGAACCGCTGTACGATCTGAGGGTTCTCCACGCGATAGAGCAACTTGATGGCCTTGGAGTAGTTCATCATACCCGAAACCGTCCGGTAAAGCGTCTGCGCCCGAAGTGAAGCCCAGATACGTGTGCGCAGGGTATACTCCGGAGCCGCTGTCTTGAAGCCAATACAGTAGAACGGAAGATCATCCGAGCGACTATCGTGTTTCTCGTTCATATCGTGACCGTCGACAGTGTTCGTGGCCGAGTTTTCCTCGGACAGGATCTTGGTATCCTTGACAAAGTTGTCCCACTCGATCGGGTGAAGCTGCTTCAGATACTCCAGCAGCGTGACGCGAGTGTTCTGGTCTTCCTCCCTGATGATCTCCCGCAAGCTCAGGAGAATCTTCTCCGAGTAGTGCGGAACCAGGACCGTAAAAGTAGGCATGGACTCGACGGGCAACGGGTCAGGGAAAGCCGTCGTGAGGGAAGTCGCAAAGAACGAGATACGGCGCTGAGCCTCGCCGCTAGTAGGGAAGAAGTCGCTCTCTCTACCGGTGTTGTGCGTGAAGAAGGGAGGTGCGCGGAGTACACGGCGCCCATCCGGTCCGTCGACTTGGTGGTACAACAGTCGCTGCACATGGTTGATCGACAGGAGATGCTCGCGGTACATGGAGATGATGACCGCGTTCCAAATCTGGGACACGAGAACCTAGGAGACATTGCAATGAGTGACAGTCTAGGGACATATGTATGCGATGCTCACCTTGGGCTTGTACTTAACTTCCATCTCCGCAGTCGCCAACAGCTTCGCGTAGATCCTCTTGGGCATGCGCGTGTAGACTTCCTTCCACGGCGTCCAGATGGACAATCCGAGGTAAAACGAGCGGCACACACTGAAGACGACTACCCAGATGATGTACCATAGATACGTGTCCAGGAAGAAGAGTACCAGATCCATCACATACATGACGGCGAGGGCGAATTTGACTTGGTTCGAGCAGAGGGCGTTGCCGAAGATCTTGTCGCTGCAGTTCTGCACCCTCATATTCGCCATGACGAGAATAGGCTGGCTGAACGAGGATGTAAGGAAGAAGTAGGACTCGACATACTTGCAGCCCCAGATCAGCAGCCACATGAGTACGGACGCGAACCGGGCACTGGACGTCAAGCCGGGATAGGCCGCAGTGAACGTCTGCGACGCGAGGTATTTCCGCGACTTGCCTGCCACACGGTCGCCGAACATACGGCCAGACGGGAGGATACCGAATGCGAGCGTGGCCACCACAGACACGCCGAATTGCGCGATGCCAACGTAGAGCGGGATGTTGGACTTGGTGTCGTCGACCAAGGCAATATACACGGTCGGACCGCCTGTGAGAGCGAGCACGACCAGCAGGAAAATCAGTCGGGTCGTCAAGTGAGAGGCATTGTTCCAGGTCGTAGGCGTGAAGGAGAACTCAGCGAGCGTGGCACAGATCATGATGAGTGTCGCAACGGCACCGCCCAGAGCCGTGGCCGACCACGTCATTGCCGGGGATGGTTGAGACTTATTCGGCGCCGTGTACACCTTAGGCGAGTTGAACGCGGTGTAGAACCAGTAGACCGCGATATGCAGGATCCAAATACGGTTGAAGTTCATGAGCAAGTGTCCCAAGGAACGCTTCTCGAAGAACGTCTTGAAAAAGACGCGGTTCCAGTTCACCTTGCCAAGCCTCATGAACCGCTGAGCTGGTGGGACATCGACCAACCGCGTCTGCAGACGAACCTATGTGAGCCACGCACAGCGGCCGGATAGAGACTAGACGTACGTTATCGTGACATATAATCTTGGCGATACCCTCGGGATACCAGAACAACTGGTTGATGTCGTCGTACCCGATAATCTCGTGGTGTTCCCTCTCTCTCCGCACGAACTTGCCCTCAACAACCTCGTAGCCCTGATCCCTCATGAAGCGATATAGAGGCTTGATAATGGACTCGAGGTAGAGACCCTCAGGCACAGGATCGACACGGTTCTGGCACTCGGGACTGCGATAGTAGTCGTCCGCGCACTTGAAGATGAATGCAAGGCACTCGGGGGTAAACCGGACGTTCCCGGCCTCAGCCCAGCACAGCAGCCAGAGGGCGACCTGCCGCAGCCGGTCGTACTGGCTCATGTTGTGCATCGCATTGCGCCAGCGGTTGAGAGCACTGTCGAGGTGTTTCGTGCTGGTCGTCTGCACTTTTGCTGTGACACTCCGCAGACGTTGCAAGCCGGGGTTCTGCGTCTGGCCAACGGCGTCGTCAAGGTTGAGCTGTGCGGCGAAGTACCACTTGCGGTAGTTGGCATGTTGCCCGCCAATGTAGTCAGCGTGGATGGTGATGAGGGCCTGATTGGGTGACATGCGCGACGCTCTCGAGTCCAGCAGTTGCATCAGAAAGTCATACTATTGGAGGGGGGGGGTGAAGCGTTCAGCAACATTCAAAATAAATTTTGGTGGAACAGCTCACCATGTTACGCATGGAATCCCTCTGGAAACCAAACTTCTGGGCAAGGTCAAGGAAGATATCCTCAATTTCCTCGGCAGACATGGGAATATCCCGCTCGGACGTCCACGCGGGGTAGGGTTCACCAGAACCAGGCATGTCCGCGAAAGGGTTGTAGGGGCCGTCCGCGGTGCCCGTACTAAAGCGAGAGTTCACCGAAGCACTGTACGGACGGTCGAACCCGTCCATCGATTCAACGCTTCCCGCAACCGCTGGTATTCAGGAAGGTCAGCGTATTCACAAGGCACAACACTGGGGTAGAAGGACAGGGCAAGGGCAGCAACTCACACTTTGGCGCGGTATCGAAGTATGCAGGGTTGGTTAGCGGAACCGTACTGGCATTGCGACTGGCGTAGTCATGATCCCCGGGGTATTGACGCAAGGGTGCTCCATACGGCGATGGTTGGTCAGAGAACGGATTATGAGGGTTCGGAGGTCCATATCCTGGAGGTGCGGCCATGGCTAAGGTGAGTAGGACAAGACGCTGTGGTAGAAGTACTAGCAAAGACGGTTATTAAGGAGTGGAAGGGCCAGCGACAGACTGGAGGGATATGAGGGTAGCAGAGAAGGCCTTGCGCTGAGACTGGGGAGCCGGCCGTTGTCGGTGATATAGAAGTGGGAGTGGGCGTCGCAGCTCTTTTGCTCACCGCCTTACCTCCGTGGGAACTCGTTGCGCAGGCCAGGGGAAGCGCTCGCATAACCGCTTAAGTCCACCCTCTTCTCCTGATCCCGCCCGCTCGTCTCCTCTGCGCCCGCGCGACGGCGACCTCTTTCGCATCATAAATATGCATAAGAGCCTCATGTGTATTTGAATGACACAGGGCTATGCACTCTACTGTTTCCGTACGAGCCTCTCAAACATTGACAGAAATAACACATAATTTGGCTGCTCGCTGCGGACTTCATTTCTCATCACCGTCGTTTTGTGATTTCGGTTTGACGAACTTGCGCTGTCTATTGTCACTGGTGCTTACTGTACTTATGGGAAGGCTCGTCGAACAATATTTGGGCGCCTTACGGGACCGCAAGGCGAGGAACGTTGCAGCCGGAACGACACTCGGACATATGACTTCTCTCCGCTACGGTTGTTAGACGGCAACATATTGATCCATGCAGACAAGAGTGGTGGGTGAGTGGGTGGCGGGGTCCATGGTCACTTGCGTGAATTGGTCTTGGGACCTGGCTTGCTCGGTCGATCGTTATGCGGATTGAGCGAAGGCACGATTTGGGAAACGAAGCCTTCGGGATGCAATCAACAGCTGCTACAGCCCATGCAATGTACTAACATCTGGTCTAACAATTCAGAGTACAGACATTAGGCAGTGTCGGTGAATCGCGGTCACATGACCGTGTCACCGCCTCGTGAGAAGTTCCACAGAGACCGCGACCCGCCGACCGTCGCGGTCCATCGTTCGTGGTCGTCCGTCCGTCTCTACTCATGATGGCCCTCTCAGCACATACCTAACTTGAGGCCTGAAGTTTTGGGGCGTTCACCTTGGATCCTTCTTGCTTGTGATGAGCAAGCCCATCCGACTCTGGCGGCCACGCCAGACGCGCACCTTTGACGAGGCGGGCATCACCGTTTTGAAAACCACGTTGCCGCAGGCGTCGCGAACGTCTACTCAATACGACCTGGCGACACAATCGCGCGGGAAACCGAACCATCTGCCGTCCCTAACCTATTTTTGCTTTCAGGCTCTCCTCGGCTATCCAGACGAGATACACACTCTAGGTCCACTTCGTCTTACCTACAGACCTCCGAAGACCCGGGAAGCGCACGACATCCTGCGCGAGCTCATTCCAGCATACAGGCCGGACCGGCCCCTCGATTTGACGCGGGTCGATCCGCGTCTCTGGGCGCTGCTCGTGCAACTATACGACGACATCCCAGCACAGTTTCGTGTGTACACGCTACCTCTTGCTGATACACACGTCCCCTTGCTACAACGCATCCCTCCAACTCCGGAATTCGCCCTTTTGACGATTCTTGAGCTCCCGGGGTGCCAGGAGCTTACGGACAAGAACATTGTGTTGCTCAAGGAGTTGCATAGCCTCTGCGCATTTGATGCGAGTGGTACCGCGCTCGGCACATGGGGTATCAAGTCTCTCGCAAAGACTTTGACCATCTCTGAGGACGAGGAGATTGAGGATACGTCTCCCAGTGCCCACAGGCGCGGACCATGGGGCTTGCGTATCCTCAGCCTGCGTGACTGCATCAATATTGAGGACAAAGTCTTTGACTGTCTCCCCATGTTTCCGTTGCTGTCTGTGGTCGGTGAGTACCAATTTTTGGGTTGTCAAGTATCACTGTGGAAGACTGACGGAGAGCAGACATCCGGGGTACCCGCTGCAGGTACAAAAGTGCATCTTGCTTCGAACCATGCCCCCATGGCCAGCTTTTCCATCCCACCCCCTTTCCACATGCTCTGTCAACCCTAGACATGCTTGCTCAACGCGAGCAATGCACCGTATTCTCACATCCACAACCATACGTACTCAGAGTGAACGGGCTTGAGCACAATGTGTCGTCTGCTAGTGCACGCGCGATACGTTCGTCGGACGAGACGGTCTCGATAGGCAGCCGACGAGATGTCTTTCGTCCACCGGCATACTCACCCAATCTGACAAGATCTTTATCGTCACTTGGAGTTGCCGGGGAGTCACTGGGCAGGGACTTCTGGATGAACGGTCATGCTACTGTACTCAGAGAAGCACAGCCCGAACAAGGCGACGTCTCCTGGAACGGCGAAGACGAGGCCAACGAAGGTGACTCGGAGATTACGTTCCAGAGTTTCAGCAATCGTGGACTCCACGGGTCGCCCGGGCAACGCGACATGGTCAGGGTTGCCGAAGAAGAAACCCTCCTCACAGCACGGCACAACTCGGTGATGCGTTTCTATGAGCAGAGCGTGGCGCGTCCTCGTGCTCCTACTGCATTCAATGTGTCAAATCGTGTACACAGGCCCGCGACCACAGATTCCACAAAACTCATGCTCTTCCGATTCCCACCAGCCTGGGATTCGCTGCCTACCTCAGGACTCGGACACGCACCTTCGAACGTGTCCCTAAGCGGCGCAGCTCGCCGGAAGAGGGCCAGGGTTGACGCGCCGCTGGCAGATGGACATCTACTGTCCACGAATGCAGCTCGCAAGCGTGCGGACGTGACAGCGGCGGTAACAGCACTGCATGCTAGCCTGCAAGAGCGACAGGCCACGGCGGAACCGGCCTCGCCCACGGAGGCCGAACCTGAGCGCAGCATCTCGCGAAATCCCTTCGCACGAACAGCCAAGGTAGACACACAAGCGAAGGCGCGCCTCGAGTGCCAGAAACCTGTCGGTGCGTCCCGCAAGTGATTCAGGTTGTGTCTGGTGGGTGACATAAGCCGTTCATTCCAGGATCGCTCGCTCCCGAGCCATCATCAAGGAAAGGCTCCTCCTCCCGTCTCGGTGAGACATCCACCAGTGCCGCAGACGGTGCTTTGAAGGCTTCAGCTTTGAAGGTAAAGGCTCTCAAGCCGATCTCTCAGCTGCGCATCCCCCCTGCACCTGCACCGCCCTCCGGAAGTCGTCCGCGGAAACACGTACAGCCCGTCCGCGCGGTGTCGAAACCTCCGAGCAAGAACACCCAGGCAACCGTCGCTCAGTCACTGCTTGCAGGCGGCAAAGCGAAGGGCGCGGGCCGTTCTGCAGCGTCAAGCCTCATCGGCACGTTGGGACCCAAAGTCGACCCTAAACGTACGCCAGGGGGCTCGAAAATCAAGCCTGGGTCTGAAAACCAGTCGAAGTCAAGGACGTCGTTCGATTTGAGAGCCTGGTGTGCGTCCAAGTGATGTTGCTTGCTTATGTAGCAGTCTGATTTCGTGTTACCGTTGTTGGCATATACACTGCTGTTGGTATATACTTACCTTGGGCCCGTTCATGAATGTGGTGCGATTGTTGAACAATGTGGCCGACCAGGATGTCTGACCGAGATCACGGCCCAGTATGCCAATCTTGTGAGCATCATCAAAACAATTCGATTCATTCACGGCCTCGACGGAACTTGAACACAGTCATTGAAATACTAGGTGACTGTATGCTAACAGCGCAAGTTGCACTGCTGTATTGCGGCCGCACCACATCCGCCACAGAAAGAACTTACACAACCCACGGCAACGCTCGGCAGTGAGTTGCATAACATTACTGATCTACTCCTTGCCCGGGGCCCCTTCTCGGCATCCCTCTCATGCTCCCTGGAGAAGGCCTGTAAAGAATGTTATACAACTCACTGCCGAGCGTTGCACCACTGCAGGCTGCTGTTTCCGATCCGCCGTGTAGCTTGCAGCACGTGCCGATGATGTCGCGAAGGAAGCGCCGAGTAGTACCAGTGGCGTCCGAGTCCGAGTGCGCTGTAGACTGCATTCCGCCGTACTACCTGCAGCATGTCACTTGGTCGCAGTATCACACAGAAGACATCCGCGCGGCTCAAAACTACCCGTCGTGCGTACTCTTCGCTGCCAAGACCGTACCGCTTTCATGTTGGGGCCAGCTGGGCGGGCAAGCCGCCAGATCCCCAAATGCGCCGCTTCAAGACGAAGCCCTTCGCGCCAGACAGTGACATCGGTGGATGGAGAGATAGCCTTCTGGACAAGTACCACTCACCGGTAGGAAATCATGTTGGCGAGGATTTCTTCTACGTGCAGGACGTGAGTCTCCATATGGGTATCCTTTCGCGTGCGAGTTGACCAGTCCCGCGAGTCACAGATGCGAAATCAGTCGGTAGGTGAGCCGCTTTCAGGACGATCTATCTTTCTGACATGCCTCTGTATGTATTTGTTCAATGTGCTTCTGTTTATGCTAGGGCGTGTCGTTCGGGGTAGCAGACGGTGTTGGAGGTTGGGTCGACTCAGGAGTGGATCCTTCGCTATTCTCGCAAGCCTTGATGTACCACGCCCATCGCTACTCAAAGGATGCGTGGGCAGGTGAACCAGAGACAGATCCCACTCAGGATCTGCAAGAGTGTCCGCAGGTGGAAGGTTGGGAAATGAGTCCGGCGGAGTGCCTGGAACTTGCGTATGGGGGTGTGCTGCGCGAACGGAGCATTAAAGCGGGTATGTGGTTAGTACCATACGTCCAGTGAATTCTGACGAGCCTGGAGCACCTACTGTTTATGATTTGTAGGCTCCAGTACTGCTTGCCTGCTTACGCTTAACGCTGCGTCCGGTGTGCTTCGCGCCGCAAAGTATGTTCAATCCATGTGCTCACGCAGTAGTCGTGCTCTAACATCGCTCACTCAGCCTTGGAGATAGCTGCTTCTCAATATTTCGCTCGTCAAATTTGATTCACCAACAGCGCTCACAGCAACACTTCTTCAACTGTCCAAAGTAGGGCAAGTTTGACATCACACCTTCACCGCTCACACAACTTCCGCGCAGGCAACTGTCAAAGCTACCCCAAGGCATCCCAGGATTCTCTCGCGCCGTGGTTGACTCTCCTCGTGAAGCGGACATCCTCGAGACGAAGCTGCGAGATGGGGACATTGTGATTGTATATGTACGCATGTCATCAATCTGTAACTGGAGTGACAATGATGTTAATGGTCGCCTACCTTCCAGACCGATGGCCTTGCAGATAATGTGTTTCCAGCGGAAATGAGCACGATATGTACGCTCGTGTCGCGTCAATTCAGCGTCTCCGCTCCGCAGCCAAGCTCTCAAGAGGAAAGCGGACCCGATGAGAAGCAGGCAACGCAAGACGTACGTAGACATTTCTCAAAGTCCACCAACCAATAACGAATATCGGTCCAGGTCGAGGACGACAAACTTGTACAAACTATCGCAGAGCGGTTAGTAGAGTACGCTACTGCATGCATGAAGAAGAAAAACCGCGCGAGCCCATTCGAGCGAGCCGCGGCAAGGGAGGGAATGTACTTCCGTGGTGGAGTGAGTTATTCTCTCATATTGGGTCGGATGACTCTTAACTGTTTTTTTCTCCAGAAAGAGGACGAGTAAGTCCGCCGAACCTAGCGTGCTCCCTGAAGTTGTCACTGACCATGCACTGCAGCGTTACAGTAGTTGTCGCGCTTGTCAAGGAGACATTATAGGTTTGCGTCTCTTGCCTCGCCCATACGCCATACCATTAGGCAGGATTACACACATTCGCTATATCACCCATAGACACTGCTATCCACGCTAAGACTCGTCGCTCACTACATAGCACTGTCAAATGTACTGTACATTGGTCAAGCCTTCACAACCTAATTTTCATCGGATCTTCCCAAACACTGTCTGCGCTCAGGCTGAAGCCTTCATTTCCCCATGCAACCATTTTGGATGCATACTAAGCAAGAACTGATCCAGTGGTCATTGTGTCACCGGGCAAACATACTTGGCAGTCCGCGCTAGATCAGAGCCGCCGTTCAATAAAGCTCTCAATGACGCCAGCGGGCGTGAGGGGATATTCTTTCAGCACGACCTCATCCTTTTCGATGAAGGTGTTGGGCTGCACGAAGATCTTGCGCGGCTGGGAGTAGCGTCCAACAGGAGTGAGACAATGAGTCTGATAGCCGGCGGCGGGAACGTACCAGCTTCTTCTTGAGAACCAGGTCTCGAATCTCGCCCTCCCAGCCGGGGAGGGGGGTCGTCAGTTCCGTGTAGTACGCGCGCGCGCCCGGGCCGTCCGCAGTGCTCTTCCGCACCTGAAGCTCGACGAGAAGCGTGCCTGCGACCTCACGGCCGTGGGTGAGCACCTTCTCCTTATCCACCTACAAGGTCAAGGTCAGGGACATCGTGGCTTATGCGGCAATAGCGATAGGGGATGTATACCCTGATGTAGAGGTTCTCCAGCGTGCCGTCAGCGCTGCGGATCTCCTCCAGCCGTGCGATGCCTGACTTGATCAGGTGCTGTGTGATACCGAGTCTGGGACAGGTCAGTCAGCGAGGGGAGACGAGGACGCAGTTTGCGGGCAACTTACCGAGCCTGCATGTGTGCTTGCCCGTGCTTCTTCGTGGCGGGGTCATAGAATTCGAGGGCGCGCAGACCAGCACGGGCCATGAGCAGGAAGGTGATGTACTGGACATCTTCCACGTCCTTCTTTTCCGTGTACTGTACGGGGAATGAACGTTCACATCATCGACCGATTCTGAGTCTAGCTTACTTTGAAGATCTTGAGGATTTCGGGCTCGCTGACAACTGATATGACTCTGTCAGCAGCACAGCAACGAGCAGATATGCGAGCACTTACGGTATAGTGCGACTGTCTCGGCCCTGCATTCTTCCATAGAAGAGGACACTTCGCCGAGGACGGAGCCTGGCGTTTGTCCGGGCTTATACCAGGACGTACTTGGTAATGAATGTGAGACCAAACACTAACCGCCTGACTACCGTATAGCATGACCTACATCGGCTTTCCCGTAAGCGGGTTAGTGATCTATATCTGAGTTAGGGACATGGGCACTAGCATATCGATGATGATGCACTTGTACCTTCGAAGGGTCGAAATTCTTGGTCCCGTCCGCATTCTCCTGGAACAGCTTCCCGCTACCGTGCCCGAGCAGTTCGTGGTTAGCAACCTGCAGCTCAAAAGCGCGGTTGTCCCAGGCGTTGTAAAGATCCACGTCATCCGGTGGATGAACGTAAGTTCCTCGTCTGCACGCGTAACAATAGTTAGACGCTCAAACTTACGGACTCGGCGGTGCGGGTAAACGTACTAGGTGCTTTTGCGGCAAGAATGTTCTGCGGCGGGCAAAGATCAAAGCCTGGCGCAATATGATCCAGGCATAAGACGTACCGCTAGAGACACATTTTTGAAACCGACGGCCTCACGAATCTCGTAATAGTTCTATGGAATTCATAAGCTTTTGTCGTGGGCATCGATGATCAGTGTCTTACAGGAATCTGTAGTGTGCGT
>NW_025955452.1:0-26761 GCF_022376445.1 Fomitopsis serialis | reverse complement strand
GGTCTCACTATCCCTGGTACGAATGAGCCGCCGTCGAGAATCGCTCAGACACGCTTGGACTTGTCGAGGAACAACCCATTGAGCCTGGACGACCAGGTGCGTGCAGCCCTCTGGCTCAGCGCCCTGCCCGCCGACCGTCTTCTAGAACCCATGGACGGAATGGTTTGCATCTATGGAGCTGCGGAAGGAGATTCTGAAGGACGTTGAGCGCACGTACGTGTCCTCGCATTAGGACCTTGCAGCGGGATGAATTGCTTTCCAGGTTCCCTGACATCGGTTACTTCCGTGACCCCGACGTGCAAGCTCATTTGACAAACGTCCTCTTCATCCATTCGAGTATGCATCCTGACGTAGGCTATCGTCAGGGCATGCACGAGCTGCTTGCCCCGCTATATTACGCGGTGGATTATGACTCCATTGACGAGAAGGACCCCACTCTGGACGACCCCAATGTCAAGGAATTTTGCTCGAGGGCATGGATTGTCGCAGACGCCTGGGCACTATTCACTTCCGTGATGAACGGCGTGGGCCGCTGGTACGAATGGCAGGAGAAGAAGGCTGCAGACAAATCACCGCTGTCATCGCACGTTCAACTGAATGCTGGTCCCAACGGATCTACAATAAAACCGTTCGTGGCACCGATTGTAGAGGCATGCAATCGCGTACAATCTACCTACCTGAAGTCGGTGGACCCGGAGCTCTGGAAGAGCATGCAGAATGCTGGTATCGAACCACAGATATACGGAATGTGAGTTCAGGTGTGCTGTTAGTGTGCCAGTCAAGGGGGACTGAACGATTCGCGGCAGACGGTGGTTGCGCTTGCTGTTCACCCGCGAGTTTGATATGCACGACTCGATGATCCTTTGGGATGGGCTGTTCGCTTGTGACCCGTCTTTTGACCTCGCAGAGTGGATCTGTGTCGCGATGCTCATTCGCATACGTAATAAACGTAAGCGTCGAGGTGACGATGTCGCGCGGACAATACTAACGAATGTTTCCGCATCTTGTCTCGCAGTCATCCCGTCTGATTACAGCGGCCAACTGACGTTTTTGCTACGATATCCCTCAACACCCGGCGATACCATCTCGGAACCACCTACAGCACACCACGCTACTCTCCTGCTCCGCCAGGCTCTCACACTGCAAATGTCACCGAGTCCGACAGCAGGTGTCTCCATCATTCACGAGAATCGGAACCTGCTCGATATACCTGTTGAGGTTCCCGAACCACCCCCGCCGCCGGCTCGGCGGCGCCCCAGGCCCGGTGATCGTGGCCAGTCATTTTCGTCTGGAAGTAACGCGGGGACGCAGCGCGGACCGGGACAGAGCAGCAGGGTCGGACACTCGCGCCAGCAATCGAGTCCGATGGCCCTTCCGGAGATGTTGGCTCGTGGACTTTTGGAACGGGGCGAAAGCCTTGGTATCAACAAGACTGTTATGAATGCGGTCTCAGAGCTGAAGGTATACTTTCAAGTGTGAGCCAAACAATCTCATGCTGACACGAGCTACTGCAGCGCAATCTCCCGGACCTCGCCAATTCGATCGCAAGCTCCCGCTGTCTCCACAGTCCGCTTATGCGGCGTATCCTCTGCTTGATGAGAGACCAGTGGCTGAGCGCCATAGCTGGGAGTCCAGCTCACGCTTTCGAGCTGGAGCGTGAACTCTCAGAGCTGCGCAAGGTCCAACGGCGATTAGGAGACTCCGTCGAATGGATAGTCGACACTCTTCTGCAGGATGAGGGCGATGCTAATAGCAAAGACACCATTATGAAGAGGAAACAAGAGGCACTGGAGTCGCTAGCATATGTCCGTGACGTCCTCAAGAGCAACACAACAGACATACAGGAGGAGCGATTGGTTGGTGAAGAGGAAAAGAAGCGTAGGGAGGCGAAGGAAGAGCAAGAGAAGGAGAGAGAAGCCGAGCGACGAAGGGATATCGAGCGATCTACACCAAAGCCGCCTCAGCCTGCCGCTGCGCCGCCACCCCCCACTCGACCGCAAGGACTTGCAACAAGCAGAAGTTCCTCTGCTATCAGCTCTTCGCATCACGGCATTGCTCGCTCCCCGCCCAAATTCGGTACGATTGCATCCTCGAACCCGTCCAGCCTGCCATCCCCACGCTTCCCGCCAACGTCTTCGATGCCTCAGAAGCCCGTTGCACCGTGGAACTACACGCGCTCAGACTTCTCGAGCAACAGTTCTCCTATTGCGTCTCTTCCCCGAATTCCCCCGCCGACCTCGACGACGCAGTGGACGACGACCCCCACAACACCCGCATTTCCGCCGCCGCCCGCACCGCCGTCGGAGGTGCCTCAGTCTACTCCGCGCGATCAAGCTCCGCGCAGAGGGGTGCAGGACGATCCCTTGGGGGCGCTGCGATAGCAGAGAGACGATGCCCTTGCAGTAATTCAGTGTAGTGTAGTGTAGAACATATTCGAGTAGGACGAACGTTAACGAGGCTAGAGGAGGCTAATTGCAACCGTATGATTGGCCGAAGCGGCCGGCGCTTTCGGGCGACGCGGGGAATATCACGGGACACGCGCGTTCGGAGAGCGACGGAATTTCGGTCGTCACTGACCGAGGCAGGCCTGGGATCCGCGTAAAGTCAGAACAACTCTCCTTCATCGCTCTCACCAACGTCGGGCTCGCTGCGTCTCAGCCATGTTGAGGACAACGCTGCCGAGGGCACTCCGCGCCAGTAAGAGGTCGTTCCACAGCTCTGCGCCCGCCTGCAAGGTCGTCGCGACCAACCCCGTCAAGGCCCAGGAGGTCCCGGTACGGGGATCCAGTAAAACCAGGCTGGTTGGCGATGCTGACCCTATTCGTGCAGTCATGGGCCTCTGGGAACTATCCTTTAATCGAACATGAATATGATGCAATTGTCGTGTAAGTCCGGCATCGTATCAGTTACTATGCTTGACCCTCACGCGATGGGTTTGCAGAGGTGCCGGCGGTGCTGGTCTGCGTGCTGCATTTGGTCTCGCAGAGGCGGGATTCAACACTGCATGCATCACCAAGCTCTTCCCAACAAGAAGTCATACTGTCGCTGCTCAGGTATGAAGATATCGTGCCTTCGATTCCCAGGTCGCTGACATCATACTCATGAAGGGTGGTATCAATGCTGCGCTTGGTGTAAGTTTGACGCATGTCTTCTGACGAATAGGAGCTCATATTTCCGTGTCATGCGAGTAGAACATGACCGAGGATGACTGGCGGTGGCATATGTACGACACGGTAAGTAGTTATGACGTTTAAGTGCTATCAATATGCTGATAGCATACAACTGTAGGTGAAAGGGTCGGACTGGCTGGGTGACCAAGATGCAATTCACTACATGTGTAGAGAGGCCCCACGCACTGTCATTGAGGTGCGGCTCTCGTCCGTGCTCTACGATAGAGGTCACTCATATTCGAAGTAGCTCGAGCACTTCGGTGTGCCTTTCTCCCGGACTAAGGAGGGAAAGATCTACCAACGTGCATTCGGTGGTCAATCACTGAAGTACGGAAAGGGTGGTCAGGCCTATCGTTGCGCAGCCGCTGCTGACCGTACCGGACACGCGCTCCTGCACACACTCTACGGCCAATCCCTCCGCCACAACACGAACTTCTTCATTGAATACTTCGCGCTTGACCTCATTATGCAGGATGGCGAGTGTGTTGGTGTGATTGCGCTGAACATGGAGGATGGCACGCTCCACAGGTTCAGGGCACACAAGACCGTGCTCGCGACCGGTGGTTATGGCCGTGCATACTTCAGCTGTACCAGTGCGCATACTTGCTCTGGTGATGGTAACGCCATGGTTGCCCGTGCGGGTCTGCCCCTCCAGGACTTGGAGTTCGTGCAGTTCCACCCGACTGGTATCTACGGCGCTGGTTGTCTCATTACTGAAGGTACGCCTCAGTATATGCGCATCTCCGGTGCTTCTGATGTCAACTGCGTGCTGTAGGTTCTCGTGGTGAGGGTGGATATCTCCTGAACTCCGAGGGTGAGCGGTTCATGGAGCGTTACGCACCCACCGCGAAGGATCTGGCTTCTCGTGATGTCGTCTCGCGCAGTATGACGATCGAGATCCGCGAAGGTCGTGGTGTTGGTCCTGAGAAGGACCACCTCTACCTTCAGCTCAGCCACCTGCCCGCTGAGGTCCTCCACGAGCGTCTCCCGGGTATCTCTGAGACCGCCGCCATCTTCTCCGGCGTCGATGTCACGAAGGAACCCATTCCGGTATTGCCCACTGTTCATTACAACAGTAAGTCCCCGTTAGTTACTGAAGAAGCCCCATCTGAACTGGTGCTCAGTGGGTGGTATTCCGACCAAGTACACTGGTGAGGTCCTGACTGTCGACGAGGTACGCGTCCACGCTTGCCTTGGGTAGCAGTTGCTCATAATTCTTGTGTGCTACAGAACGGCAAGGACAAGGTCGTCCCGGTCTTTATGCCGCCGGCGAGGCAGCGTGTGTGTCCGTCCACGGTGCGAACCGTCTCGGTGCCAACTCTCTGCTCGATATTGTCGTCTTCGGCCGTGCTTGCGCGCATCACATCAAAGAGACTCTTACCCCCGGCAAGCCCCATAAGGAGATCCCTCAGGAGGCTGGTGTTGAGAGCATTGACTTCCTCGACAAGATCAGGTATTGCGTCTCCTGGCCTCCGCTCGATGAATGTGTCTCCTCACTCTACGAACAGGAAGTCCGATGGTCCTCTGCCCACCGCTAAGATCCGGCTCGACATGCAGAAGGCTATGCAGGCAGACGCTGCTGTCTTCCGGTGAGTGTAGCGCTCTCTTCGGCGTACGCACGCGATATTCATTATGCCGCAGTACCCAGGAGACGCTCGACGAGGGTGTGCAGAAGCTCCGCAATATCTACCAGAGCTACGACCAGGTTGGCATCAAGGACAGGAGCATGATCTGGAACTCGTGAGTGTCGTTCGACCACCCACAAAGCTCTTCACCTCATGCGTGTCATCTTGCAGGGATCTCGTTGAGACCCTCGAGCTCCGCAACATCCTCCAAAACGCCGTCCAGACCATCACCGCCGCCGCCGCTCGCCAGGAGTCCCGTGGCGCGCACGCACGCGAGGACTTCCCCGAGGTCAGTGCACCCCGCCATCTCGCTGACACTCACATGCTGATGCTCTACCCCACATAGCGTGACGACGAGAAGTGGATGAAGCACACGCTCACCTGGCTGCCTGACGCGGAGAAGCCGGACGTCGAGATCAAGTACCGCGGCGTGATCGACACGACGCTCGACGAGAGCGAGTGCAAGCCCGTGCCGCCGTTCAAGCGTGTCTACTAGGTCGCTCGCGGGCGCTTTGTTGTGTGGGATTGAGGCAGGTTGTTGTAGCTGTCTGTGTTCATAATGCATCCCTTTACATATCTATTTGTCTGAGGTGTCCGGCAGTCACTCGACGCTTCGAGGAGCAGCGAACAGTTGTAAATGTGGACGAGTGTTATGTAGCCGTAGAGCTTGATGCAGTCTCTGTTGCAGACCATAATGGCCAGCAAGCGTCAGCCTGGAGATGGTGCGCGCGATGTCCGTCGACCTCGTTGTTGTCTGTCGGCTTGTGTTGTTGCAGAAGTCACAGTCGTTTCTGTCAAGTGATAGAGCACTTGATTTCTAGGTGCATCCACATACATTATGGACATGACTCCATAATTCCAAGCATACTAGAGATTCACAGGAAAAGGGAAAAGGAGGAAACTGATACAATGAGAGACGCGAGCTTGTCAAGGAGACACGAACCAACACAGACTGTCATACCAGTCCGCTAATCATGGTGTGCACACAATCAGAACATATCCTCCCTCGGACCTTCCGCCTCCTGGCCCATCCTGCCCATGAACTCGGAGCTGAACCCGAACCAGCTGCGCTCCGACGCGGGCGCGTGCGCGTGGGCAGCGGCGAGGTCGGGCTGGTACATCGTCTCTACCCAGCTCGACTCGGACGCAACGTCCGAAAGCTTGTCGCTGTCGGAGCGTGCGTCGTCCGGCGGCGGTGGGTGCGCCGCAGCCCATGCGTTGTGAAAGGCGAAATCCGAGAGCGTGTCGGACATCGACAGGTCGGACGGCTGGCGCGACAGCGCCGCGGGGGACGCGGCCTGTGCGGGCGAGGGGAACGCGACGGGGAACGACGCCGAGAAGTCGAGGGTGGGGAGGACCATGGAGTGCGCAGGGTCAATCTGGACGCCGACATGCCAGTCGGAGTGCACGGACTCCTCGGAGGTCGACATGGTCTCTAGAGCTTCGTCCATTGCCTGCCTCTCTTCCGCGTCGCGGTCTTTCCATACCTCTTCGACTGTGCACCATCCCTGGCCTGCCTCGCCGAGCACGCTGCGGACGCGCTTCTCGTCCCAGCCGTCGAACGTGACCTCTAAGAGTGTCGCTAGCCCCAATGGATCGCCATGCGCCTCACACTTGACGTGCGGGCTTTCGAACACGCGAGAGGCGTCGAGCCGCGCGAAGAGTGAGGATACGCGTAACGAGTGGGTGGTATGGGCGCCGTGCATATTCGCGAGGACTTGCACCGGGAGCAGCGGGTGGTTGGCAGGCGATGCTGACAAGGGCAGGCGGGGCTCGCGCGCGGACGCGACAACGGGGGCGAGCGGGATGAGCAGGTGGGTCGTCACCTCGGGGTTCTCGAGCGGGGCGGCGGGGAAGTAGTGCTCCAAGTCGGCCTCGCGCTCCTCCCTGCGGTCACCACCTTCGTCGCCTTCTTCGTCTCGCGGGGGCGGAGCATCTCCTTGGACTTCTTGGACTGCTTGCCCTTCACGCTCTTGCGCATGCGCATCTTCTCCTGTTCCTTGCGCATCCGCGTGTCCCAGTCAGCCTCCCAGAGGGCGCGCCCAGTGATCGGCACGTTCTCGACGAGGTTCTGGAAGACGGGGCGGCCGGTGGAGAAGTTGCGGGCCAGCCCCAGGCCAACTTGGCTGACGCCCCGCGGGACGGCGGGGGCCTTGGGGAGGCGGGGTAGCTGCAGTGGGCGGGAAAGGGTGAAGCGCGCTGAAGAGGAGAGGCCCTGTTGGATGGAGCGCATCTGTGTCGGCCCATTGTACAGCGAGCGACCCGTTGCTGGGACGCTGCCGGGCAGACGAGAGATGCCTGGGGTCGTCAGGTGCGCGACAAAGCGAGAGAAGAGGTGCGGGTCTGCTTGAAGACGGCCTGGGCGGTGGAGGTCGGTTGACCGACATTGGGGCGGGGAATGGATGGGATGTGTATCGACCTTGTGTGGTTGGTGTGGAGGAGTGTTCCCCCTCCAGTAGGTTTGAGGGCTCGCGCCCCGTACGATGCGAGCTGCATCGTGAACGCTGCTGGACAGCAAGCCTCACGGATGCAAGGGTAGTGGTGGTTGCTGGGTGGGAGACGCGCAGCCGGGGCTAGCCTATAGAGCACCGGCGGGGCGGTGGTGGTGTGCCGCAGCCGCGCGCGTGCGTCAGCGACCCGCCGGCATTTACATAACGCGTTCCCATTGGCCAGTCGATCCTTGATCCTTTGCAGCGACACCGACGACTGGCCGACTCGGTGCATCATGTCGTTGTTTCCCGCCTGCTCTACGTACGTGCTCAGCGCTCTCCGGGAATTACGGAATGTGACAGGCGAATGATGTGACCTGACGTTGCACAGGAGTTGCCTTTTACGGCGGAAGCGTCTCTGGCACGATCGCAGCGCGGGCGCCTGTGCGATCGTGGGTGCTCTGCTCGGTGAGCGTGTCGTACGCTGACTACCGCACGCCATGGGCGCCGTTATCAGCCAGCAGCGTGTCCTCGCGCGTCCATCCTCCTCTCAGGATCCCTCCTTCCGCACTCTCACATCCCTAATATCCCGGGCCCGATTGGCTCCCCGCTAGCGACCAACTCTCAGACGCTGCGTCCGCTCGCCTCGGTCTATGATCCTTGGAGCATTGAAGTAGTCCAGAGCAACCACGGCTCGCCCTTGCAGGCAACTCAGCTATGAGCTCTCACAATGGAGAAAGCGAGCCCCTCCTAGGAGGCAGCTCAGCCGGTCAAGCCAATGCAACCTTTCTGTCTTCCGCGACTTCGCCCATTTGGAAGATACTAGGTCATTGGATGAGCAGACTCGTGAGTTGCCAGTATGTGCACGTCCTACGAATGAGCATTGATAATCCATTGCAGTGGCGGAAGATGTCGCACCTCAAAACGATGACGGGTCATTGAAACGACACCTCGGTAAGCTGATTGTCCAGCAATCATTGAAGCATTCTAGTGACCGGTTCTCGGTAGGACTGACCAGTACGGTCTTCCTCATTTTCAACCGCATCATTGGCACAAGGTATAGTCCTACGTGGTGAAATATTGCATCATATTCTAACAGACGTCACAGCATCTTCGCGACCCCAAGTGTCATCCTTCGTGCCTCCGGGAGTGTCGGTCTTTCCTTCGTCATGTGGCTGTTGGGAACGATGATTGCTCCTGCGGTACAGCTGTATATATCGAGCTCGGGACGGTATGTCGCTGTCTTTTCGTCAGAGCATGAATGGGTGCCCTGACACTGGCTCCTTGACAGGCTTTGCCGAAGAATGGCGGCGAGAAGAATTATCTGGAATATATATACCAGCGGCCAAGGTTCTTGATGGCATGCGGATACGCCGCGTATGCCCTGCTCATCGTATGTCGGCACTCTCTCGTCTCGCTCAAGCTGTACACCCTGACCAAGTGTCGACGTTCCTTAGGGTTGGTCCGCAGCCAACGTCAGCGTGTTCGGAGAATGTGCGCCTACAAAGTTAAGTTGTATCTACATACTAACAAACCATGTCTCAGACGTCCTGCATGCCGTCAACCCCACCCAAACGCCGCCTCCAATCGCAACACGACTCGCCGGTGTCTCCTGCGTCACCTTCGCCCTGGTCATACACGGCACACGCCCCGCATGGGGAATCCGCCTCCAGAACACGCTGGGAGTATTGAAGCTCATGGCGCTTTGTGCCATTGCCTTGAGCGGGCTGGCCGCACTCGCCAGGATGCCTGGGTTCAAGCTCGAAGAAGTAAGCGGGCGGACGTCCGACCCCCTATCCCGTGCTATGCTGAGCTTCTTCGATAGCCCCCGCAGAACTTCGAGTGGTCGAAGATGTGGGAGGGTAGTGGGACGGGCGGTGTAAGTGCCTTCGTAACTGGGCTCTTCACCGTTGTCTGGTGCGTAACCCCACCAATCACCACCTCTCCAGCTTTTCCATTCCTGATCTCTCGTTGTTTTATAGGGCCTTCGTCGGGTACTCCAACGCCAACTACGCCCTCTCTGAGGTGCGCGATCCCGTGCGGACGATCAAGCTCGCGGCGCCCCTCGCAGTCTTCTCCGTCGCGATTGCATACTTCCTCGCCAACATAGCCTACTTTGCTGTGGTGCCGAAGGATGAGATTCTGGGCAGCGGGCGGATCGTGGCTGCGCTATTCTTTGGCAAGCTCTGGGGCATCGGCGCAGAGCGGGTGAGTGCCCTGGTCGAGTGTGTGTGGCGAGGCGGTCATGCTGAACCGGCGCGCAGGTCGTAGCTGGCATAGTGGCAATGTCGACGTTTGCGAATATAATGACTGTGCTCTACACCCAAGGCCGAGGTACGTCTCCTCGCGCCAACGACACGTAGGCTCAGTATCTCACGACTTCTCCGGGACCAGTCATCCAAGCCCTCGGGCAAGAGGGTATCATCCCCTTCTCCGGCTT
This sequence comes from Fomitopsis serialis, assembly GCF_022376445.1. Taxonomy (NCBI): domain Eukaryota; kingdom Fungi; phylum Basidiomycota; class Agaricomycetes; order Polyporales; family Fomitopsidaceae; genus Fomitopsis; species Fomitopsis serialis. The sequence continues at coordinate 17,097 of NW_025955452.1, read as the reverse complement.
CTTTGCGAGCAACAAGCCCTTCGGCGCGCCCTTCGCAGGGCTCGCCGAGCAATGGTTCGTGACGTCCCTGCTTGTGCTCACCGTCCCGCCCGGGGACGCCTATCTCTTCATGATCAACAGTACGTGCCATCCCTCCCACCCGCGCACACTGACCTCCCCTCCGCAGTGATCACCTACCCGATCTCGCTGATCAACATGCTCGTCTCGCTCGGCCTGCTCTACCTGCACACGCCGCTCCGGCGGCGGCTCAGCCCGGGCCTGCACGCGCTCTGGGCGCCGCCCTTCCGCGCGTGGACGCCCGTCGTCGCCGTCTTCTTCCTCTCGAACGTCTTCCTCGTCCTCGCGCCGCTCGTCCCGCCCCCGCCCGGCTTCAAGGTGTACGAGAATCTGCCGTACTGGGTGCGTCTCATGTCGCCTTCTATACTAGATGGCGGTGCTGACGAGGGACTAGCTCCATGTGCTGGCGGCGGCGTCGATCTCGCTGGTGGGCGTGGCGTATTGGTATGTGAATCGGCAGTGGTTGCCACGCCGGGGAGGCTACAAACTCGTGCGGGAGTGGGTGAGGGAGGACGGTGTTACGCGGAGCGTCATACACAAAGTCAAGCTATAGAATTCACGGGGCAGCCGCTAGCGGGTTGGCGCAATCCGCATTGTTTCATTGTATCTTGCAGGGTCATGTATGGGGCTCGTAAAAGTGTAGATGTACACCTACGTAGGATCACGGCATCGCAGTTCGTCGTACACACTTCACCGACTAAGGTGACACCACGAACTTGCGCATCTCGATGCATGAACTACGACAACGCACCGTCCGACGATGAATTCCAAATGACGTATGTACAAAATACAACTGGCGAAACTACCGGTGACGAGGACAACGACGACGACGACGACGACGACGAAAAGGAGCAAGCTGCTGTCGCGCATTACGGGCACGGGGGGAGTTCTAAACGGGGAGATCCAGTCAAGTATCATAGGGCGAGAAGCGAACAGGGATGTGCAGTCAGGATCCAAGATGGACAGCGATGGGGGGTGATGGATGGAGATGGGGATGACGATGCGAGCGAATAAATACCTGCGATAAGGGTAATTGCACAGCAGACGGGCTCAAGCAACCCGACGGACCCAGTGGCTCGAACGGAGAGCCCGCTCGAGGACGGAGTGAGCACTCGGCGATTGCTAGGCTGGGATGCGATGATGACGGCGACGACGAGGAGAGCATATGTGTGGGCATAGGGCATAGACCGTATATCACCAGCTCTGTGAGCGAGCAGACCGGCCGCGTGCCAGAAAGGACCCAAGCAACTATGCAGCGATGAGAGTAGGGATTAGGCGGGATCGCCGTGGCGGCGGCGGGGCCAGCAGGGCGCAGAGCTGACGAACTGGCACGATGGAAGCAGATGGCAGATTAACTGTTACAAGTAGAGTGGGGTGGTGGGGCACGGCCAATGTCCAGGAAAACGGTATGCACAGCACGGTGGATGGTAGACGAAAGGTGACGATCCGGAATTATATGGTAAAGGGGACGCCGACGACCGGCGAAGCAGGCGTAGGCGGAGAGTCGACGTCCAGTCGATATGAGCATGATACAATGGTCCAGGCGTAGGACCTAAAGTGAGACTATATGCAAAGGAAAGTGAGTGCGGCGATACGGCGGATATACGTCGAAGGGGCGGCGGCGATGAGAGACGTGCGGGCGACAGGACTGCTCTAGTCGCCCACAAGTGGGACTCCGCGTTGGAGGTGCAGGCCGATAATAAAGGCACAATCTACTGCACGAGAGCACCCTAACGGTGCCCTCTCCCCATCCCATCGCTCATGGCGCGCCCTCCGTGTTCCCGCGGCGCATCTGGCCGCTCCGTTTTGGTCGGCTCGGAGCGTTGCTCTGCAGTGCAAAGCGATCGCTCGAGCGGGCTATAATACACGGCGATCCGGCGCTTATTCAGGACCAGCCTCCGGCACTGGCGTGCTCTCCTTATGCCGGCTGATCTTCTCAACTCCAGCGCCGAGGGCAGTCAGACGGGCACGCTCCTGTGAACACATGCAGTCAGCGCAAAGCCCACATACAGCGGATGACCGAACGATCGTCGGGCGACGCCCGGGGTAACTCCTGGGCACGCGCCAGGAGCGATGGGTACAACTGCAAGATGAACGAACCTCGAGTTCCTCGTCCATGTCCTCCTCATCTTCCTCCTCGCCGCCCTGCGGGCTCTCGAGGTCCTCCTCATCGGCGTCGTCGTTGCCCGAGCTAGAACTCGAGCTAGACTCCGCACTGGTCTTGGAGCTCACGCTATCTGCACGCGGTCTGGCGTCCTCGACCTCTGCGGTCACCTCGGCGCTTTGTTGTTGTTCCTGAGCGGGGTGCAGGCGATGGTCGCGTACAGTGTCAGTGCTGTCTTTACGTTCCGCCTCGACCCTGATCGCACTTGACACCCTCTCCAGCGTACCATACGAGGGCCCACGATGGTGATGATGGTGATGAACAGGCGGCAGCGTCACGGCCTGGAGCATGTGCTGTTCCTTCGTTGGCGTATCCCTCCCTTCCGGAAGAGCCGCGTCCAGCTGGGTAGGCGAAACCGACAACACCTGCTCCGGCGCGGTGTCCTCCTTCCCGGCCGGCGGGTCAAAATCAGATCCACTCGCATGAGGCTCGGTCGCAGGTGGCGACTCCTCCGCTACCGTGCTCGTCGTCTGCTCAGAACTCTCCGTCTTCTTCCGCTCTTGTTCTTTCCGTGCGCGCCGCTTCTGCACCCAGGCCATCCCGCTGCCGTCATCGTCATCGTCGCGAGCTGAGCTTGGACGCGATTTGCTCGCAGAGGCTTCATGCGCGCCAACACTGACACCTCCGCTGGACTGGACCTTTGCCCAGATATTTGCGCCGACACCGTTCGATTGTACGCTGCCCATACCGCCATAGCCCCACTCGACGAACCTGGGCTCCTCGGATCTGAAAGCGAAAGAGTCAGCATGTCTGAGGTGAGACTGTTGATGCATGCGCACACACCTGGCATTGGCGAAGGGGTTGGCGTTGTTAAACCTCTTGGCACCGTAGACGCGCCCGTTGAGCAGCCGAGTGCCGTTCGCACTTCTCGAGCGAGGGCGGCTGTCACGCTCTTTTGCACTGTCTGATGCCGCTTCCCGCATCTCCGAGACGCGGCCCTTCTTGCTCAGCGTCGGGTCTTCACTCGACCAGCGGTAGAGGGGTTGGCCGAACTCGCGCACCCAATCGGGCTCAGGGCCCTTCTCGCGCTTCTTCTTGAACTTCTTGTCCAAGGGCCTGGGCGAGGTAATAGCTGGACGGCGACTGTCCACAGTGGAACCGCCTGTACTCTGGGGCGTGAGCGGCACCATGCTGTTGAGACTTGTGGTGGAACCCGGGGTGCGAAGGTCGTCGGTGGAGCGACCCCTGCCCGACGAGGACGCCAAGGGCCCCAGAAGCGGTTTGAGGAACTTCTTCGACCATTTCGCAGATGCACTGTTGGATCTCCGAGGGATGTCTTCGGGGAAGTTTAGGCTGGACGGGCGGGGCGAGTAGGGGACGTGGTTCCACTCGCCGCCGAGCTCAGATGGGAAGGTCGCGGAATGAGGAGTGATGGTGGCGGTGCTCCCCAGCGTCGGGGTCGAGCCCGCCGCGGCGAGGTCGTCAGGACGAAAGAGGAGCGAGCCGGCGGGCGCCGACTTGAGCTTGGCGTCTTGGTCCTTGAGACTTTGCGTCGCGGGCTTGCCGGTGGACGGTGCGTCGCAGGTCTGGCTTGGCTTTTGCTCGTCGTCGCCTGCGGCGTCGTCAAGGAGGACGGAGGGCAGGTCGGGGTTGGCGCCGTCTGCGACGAAGATGTTACGGCGAGGGTCAGGGAGGGGGGCGAAGCGGATGCGACGCGAGTTGGGTGCTGAGCCGGAGCGCGGCTTGGGCTCGTGGGCATCATGGGGCAGGCGACCTGGACGGCTTGACGTTGTCGCGCTACTTGATGAATAGTAGTCGGAGTCGGTGGCAAGGTCAGAGGCCGAGGACGTAGATGACGAGAGGGAAGGATTTGAGGGGACCAAGGGGGGCAATGGCACGGAATGGTGGTAGGGCGAGACGGAGGGCGAACGGTTGATGAGTATGCCGTGCGCGGGCCCGTAATGTGATGGCGAAAGTACGGCGGCCATGGCTGGGTGGCAGACCGAGAGAAGAGGAGGGAAGGGTGAGTATGTATAGGAAAGGGAAAGGGCGAAGTGAAGAAGGGGGGGAAGGGAAGGAGAGAGTGGCGGGTGAAAAGGGAGGAGGAGGAGTGCTTGGGCTGCTCGTCGCGTATCGCTCCAGCTCCCGTCGCGCCTTACAAGACCTCTCCTCTTGCCTCTCTGGGCCCCTGGGCGCTCTCTCCCTCTCGATCGCACTCCCCGGGGGCCCGGCGCCCACAAACACGTGCGAGCGCGCCTTGCGCACCGCGTCCAGCTGATACCGTGCCCGCCCAGCCACGACGTCCTCCGCGAGCCCGCTGCCCGCCCTTCGTCCCCTTCTCCCCGACAGGCTCCGTCCCCTGCGTTCTCTTCCTCGCTCAGGCTGCGCAGACAAGCTCCTCCCGGCCTCTCAGATCCTGCCCCGTGACCCCCTCCAGCGCCCCGACACATTCGCCCATCCCGATCCATCTCATTCGTCGCGGGACGTCGTGGGATCCGTCCACCAACAGACCCCTCTCCCATCCATCAGCCAGTGCTCGAACAGGCCGCGCAACAACAGCACCGGAATTCGTCCTTGGCCAGCGCTCCGGGCGACGCGCGTCCACGAACGTGGTCTGCGCACTGACGCGTTGGCTCGTCGCGCCCTTGGCCTGTCCGTAACCCCCTCCGAAACATTGTCCCGGTTCCCGCAACACGCGTCGCCTCGGGTGCGCAGCCATTGCTCGCTCTCAGACAACGCTGAGTCGTCGCCGTCTCGGTCTTGTCCTGACTCCATCGTATCTCTGAACCTGAATAAGCCTTGTCACATATCCTGCGCGTTCCAGAAGCTCGCCCCTGTGGCTCCAGCAGTACTATCCCGGGCTTCTCCGTTGCACCGCCCTCTGCCTCTTCCGGCGTGAGGTCATTCCGTGCCCTCTGCATCGTAGCTTTCTAGCGGTTTACCCTTCGAGATGCGACATGAAGGAATAATCGGGCACCAGATCTTCTCAAGCTCAGGCCAAGCCGCACCCGGGCCCGCAACAAGCCATGCACGTCGCCCTGCTACGTGACGCTTGACGCACGGGCGCGCTTCTCTCTCGTCAAGCATCTGTAGGCGAGTAGGCGAGTATGCCACAGACTACTCTGCGGGCATGTTATGAGTCCGAGGATGCATGCATTGGCGACGCGCATAGATTGTACTGATCACTGCCTTGTCCTGTCGCGTCAGCTCCCGACCACCCTGTAGCAGCCTTCATATTCAGGGTGCGTTCTCCTATACCTTGGCAGTCCAGGCCCTATCTCCGCCCACTGCTTTCCAACAGGCAAGCTAAACATTGTGCCTCTCGCTCGCGACCCCGACGACCGTTACCTTCGCCCACAGCCCTCTGCAGACGGCACGCGACCCCTTGCCTCAGGAGCGTCGACCAAGCATCGACGACGATTTGGTTCCGCGCCCCCAGCTGATAGAAAGGTCTGATCTCTGGGCTCGGTGGCGTAGGCGGAATACGGTGCCGCCGCGAGCCCCGTGGGGAAGCTCTCGGGGTCCTCGTCTACTGACGTAGCGGCGCAGAAGACGGAGGCGAAGTGCTGCGATGATGGAGAGCTTTCTCTGCAGATCGTCCTTGGCTTCGCACATCGCTGACATTGTCCGTCGGTCGTTGGCGGGACATCGCTCGGCCGACGGTGGGTTGATCGTATCTCAGACTGCTCACCAAGACTGGTAACAAAGCACGGCATCTCCCGATCTCTGAAGGCCTGACTAGTGACTCGTCCCTCGCTGACATAGCGGCGATGGGTTGCCAACGGTCGTGATGCGGCTTTGCGACAGGGCATGGAACATGTATGTCGGATTTGACATCGACACCGACAATATTTACGGCAATCTCCTATACAGGACGCCGAATCGTACCGCTCGCCCTCGGCCACTGTCCGATGTTCCCAATACCAAGAGCAAGCCCTCAACCCACTGGCATGCCTCGCTTGTGCCATGGTGGTGGTGCACGCATGTCTGTACGCGGCGTGTTGGTTCGTACAATTTGTATGCCATACCACACAGGATTCGCGTGGTACAGAAGCCCAATAGAAGCTATCTTGTCCGGCCTTCTCTAAGTCTCTCCGCGACGGACGTCCATCGCGATCGCTCCCGGCATGCCTCAGGCCTACGCTAACAGCTTTGCATTCGAGGGCTCGCCCATCGTACCCAAAGCAACTGTCGCATGTCCATTGGGCCGACAAATGCACGTTCATATCCGCCCATCATCCATGCAACAGATTCTTTACCACCCCGGCCATGATCCGTGCATGTCCGCGTCCGTTTGGGCGCGTCCCCGCATCCCGTCTCTTGGCCTGCCAGCAAAGTGATGGCCATTTCGCGTCGGCGCCTTCTGGGGTTCCGTACGGGGGCTTGGGTCTCGTAACGCGTCTGCCGACGCCCATCTGCGCCCGAGTATTATGTCGATAATTCTTGGGTGCTGCTTGGGCACGTCGCGTAGCGGGTGCTTAGCAGCATCGATGCAGGCCACACGAGGCACCGCGCGTCATACAGATAAGAGAAAATCTGTCCGCAGCGCTGCCCAGCGCAGGCACGAGCGAGTCGACGTGGATTCGGAGAATGCCCGAGGCGGCGAGGGAGAGGCAAGATGCCGAGGGGACGATGCTTCCGTGATTGTGATCGGGATCGGGAGAGTGCGCTCGGGCTCGGGGCTGGCGCGGACGCTCGAGTGGTTGGTCGATGGTGAGCGTGTTGGCCGGTGCGTATCGCGTTTGCTTACGGTCCGGGTATGTAACTGGTTTTAAATCGCCTGCAAGAGAACCCACGAAAGTCCCGGGCAGGCGAGGACGCGTTCCCCAGTCACCCTGTCCGTGCGCATGCATCATTCCTAGTCTCATACCAAGACCCTCCACACGGCGCTAGTGAGGGGCTTGTGTCGAACCGGGGCTTGTTCACGTGAGGGGCTTGTGTCGAACCTAGCATCATTCCGGTATGTTCGGCCCCGGAAATAACCATCTCGCATTGGACAGGCCTAACCTCGCATTTTACCGAGGTGTCTCCATCAGCTGGTAGCGGCACGCTATGACGACGCTGCTCTGCGCTGGGAAACTCACATTCGGCGGTAGCGTTCGCTGAGCTTGCGTCGCCTTCCACGACACGTAGCACGTTTCGTTTCCCTTCGGTCCCCGGGACTTCCGAGATGCGCCCGTGCATCCAGGTGAAGATCGTCCTCCGCACCCTCTTTCGCTGCCTTTCTGAGAAACGATCGCCATACACGGCTGCGCGACGATCGCCCTGGCCCCAGACTGCACTCGTAAGTCTCTTTTTGCCGCCACTGCTCGCGCTAGGCTCACCACGCACCGCGCAGTCGTACGTCTCTGCGCATCAGCTCGCGTCGCAGAGGCCGTGGTGGCTTCCGACGAAACGCTTTCCGCATGCGGCCGGATCGCCGCGTTTTCGGAGGTACACTGGGGTACACCGCCCCGAGGGAGGGGAACCTTTGCACTGACATCAGGGCTAGCGAATTTTGACCTGGGAAGACGCGGGGGTATCGAGGCGGAAGCACGTGCGTTGCGTATGCGCAGTGCGTGCAGTCACTCAGTGGCACTCGTCCCCCGCGTGCGAACGCTGTCAGCTGTAGCTCGGACGTCTCCGCTCTCGCTGCGCGCTGTACTTTACGGACACGCTTGACGCCTGCTGGTTAGGTGGCTGGTCGGCTTCCTTCAAGGTTGGGCATGCGCATTCCCATCATACCCTTCATTTGATATATACGAAGGAATACTCATGGTGAGTCGGCCCTAGATCACCGGCCGAGCTCACATGTACAGAGTTTCAGGCATCCTTTGGCACCGAACGTGCCTTGCCAGGTCGGACCCGGGATGATACCCACGAAATGGGGTTCTCGGCGGTTGTCTCCCGCTGCCTCGCCAGGCATTCTCAAGGCCCTGAATAACAACGCGTACGACACCGTGACGGCCGAACCCTTGACATGGCCACGTCACCGTGGCCCGCGCTCTTATCCGCGACCCCAGCCAGTGGGAGGTCGCGCCTGGCCGCACCGCCGCCAACGTGCTGGAGCGCGCGGGCGTATCTTCCTCCGCAGGTGGAGGCCTCGAGGCGCCGAGACGCTGAGCTCGTTGGCTGTAGAGCTTCTTCAACGCCCTTCGCCCGCCAGAAGGCGGACGAGCCACACGTAGGCTGTGCATCGGTCGCACGATCCACACTGCGCAGGTATCCAGGGGTCCGCTCTTCACGCATTGTGCGGTCTCCTGGGGAGAAGCGACGAACGTGCACGCCTTGCTCGGTCTAGAGTGTGGACCCACAGACATACACCGTTAGCTCGCAATTCTGTGCTATTTCTGTGCTATCGAGTCCAAGAATGTCAGGCCGGTCTAGCACCTACTTCGAGTCGTTTATACGAACTAATCCAAGGTTCACATGGATGTCTTGTCGTTCCTCTTCGAATGGCGCGCTAATCCCAAAGTGCAAGTCTGTTGCAGCTCAAGACTATTGCTCGCTGGAGACCCGCCCGAAGTCGACCAACCCCGTCATTGTAGTCCGATATGCAGCAAGTTGACCACGCGGTACGTCTATTCGACCTGACGAATGCAGACACTCTTCAGCCGCTAATGCCAATGCAAAACTAACTCATCCCTATATAGAGGCACGTTCGGACCATACGACCTTCTGGCGGTAAACCCTCATTAATGAAACATCGGAGCTCGAGACTCGCCCACTCACCCTCAAATTCTAGGGAGCATGGAACTGCTCTATGAACTCATAGGCTCTGCAAGTTGGTTTGAGGTGCGAATCGGGTGGACTAGAACCGGCACACTAACTCGGCGATAGAATAGATGGCACAGCTGCCTTGAAGCTGCGTGCTTCTATCTACTGTGCACTTGCTTATCGGGTTTGCTCTCAGAATCGCGGACGCGATAACATCTCCGACCATGCCATAGAACTTCACGACGGTGTCGGTCGCTTCTGCTTCTCATTCTCTACCTGGGGGACCTGGGCTCGCAGTCCTAATTGGGTGGACAATACATGGAGGACCACCGTGGATGAGATGGATGGACAGTCGCTCGTCATCTGGTCTCACGTGGACAATCGAGGCGCGGTCCCGTGCGACGTACGCTCCTTGGTTCGCGCTTCCCACTGAGGAAACTGACTGAATGGGCAGCTTGCAGTTTTCGCATCTTCCGTCTGCGCTCGCTGAAGCTCTCCCTCACCGCCGGTCAATGCGGTTTCACAGAATTCCATATGGTCAAGGCTTCCCAGTGCAAGTGGAGAATACGGCGCGTATGGAGCCCCCGTGATCGCGTCCCATAGGGAAGCACTCACTCCATCCTTCTATGTGTCGTTATGCTAGCCTTGGCTGGCCGCGACGTCTCGTTCTCACCGTCATGTTTCCCAGGCCAGCAGCTGTCAGCTTCGTTTCGATCGATTCCACCTCGACGCTCATCCCGGCGACCGTTCATGGTTCACACAGAGACCCAACGGATCACACGCGAAGTGCATCCTGCAGAACCACCCTATACGTCGCATTTCACAATGAACAGCAACAGTCAACGCATATCCCGGGCGCGACGGCTTCGCGCGAGAAGCCAGGCCTCAGTATCGGTCAGCCGACCTCCGCGTGGCCCTTCGATCGTTCCTGCATCCTCGCAGAAGGACGCGGTCCGAGTTCTGTCGATCGCAGCATCCCGTCAACCGCCCGTTCTTCATTCATCTCCGGCGAGGTCTTTCAGCTACTCAGCGCCGACGCTCAGCCCTTGTCCACGTCAATCAACGCAGCCCTGTGGGCCCCGGACATTCTGCAATGACGCGTGCCCCGCTGTGGCTCTCCCCAACGGCCATTCGAGCGCAGTGAATGCACGCGATTATGGCGATCCCGCGGGATCCGGATCTCCTGCGTGCCATGTACGCAGTGTACCTCGATGTCGAGGCAGATCCTCGATAACACCGTGCTCTGTCCATGTGAAAATACGACAATCGACTTCAGCGTTGTTTTACGGCGCGCGACAATGCAGCGATCCACTGGCGCTGCACGGTGGAGTGTCTAGGCCCTTGCATACGTCCCTCTCAGGTTAGTACCACATCTAGTACGCTGCACAGCGCTCCTGCCTCGGGGTCACCAGTCGCCAAGTCCTGTGAATGCTAATACGATTGTATTGATACTGCCCTTACCACCCTGCATGCGGATCGATGTTCCCATCCAGCCCGTCGACCTATCGATTGACCTCGGAATCACGAATTCGAGTCTGGCAGGTTCGCGATGAGGCATTCGAGGGTCAGACCGCGTGAAGTTGGCGAGTGGGCCAATGTGTTGGCGAGTGGGCCAATGCAACGCACTATCGGCCCAGTACATGACGGGACAAAAGAGAGCGCAAAGGCTCATTTGCCATTCGCTCGCGGACATCGACCTGAGCGATGCGTGTCCGGATCTCGAATTGTCTGCGTCAATTATACTTTCGCTATTGCTCGTTCTGTCCGCGTTCGTCACTGGCAGTACTTAGTGCCAGCGTGCGTCTTTCTTATGCAGGAACATCGTCATGATCCACCTAAGGCGCACCTGCTGCATAATGCACGTACATATTAAAGCAGTTCGTCGCCTTGCTGAAATATGTGATCCTCAGGCCGCTTCGATGTTCTATTAGTGTAGTACTACAGTACTGTCTGTGGTACAGTGCGAGTCTGTAAATAGTCGTGAGCGCGTAACTCGAATGCCATTGATTGCTTTGCGTAGGCTACGGTGTACAACGACTCCTCAGGCTGTCTTAGATCTCTTATTGTTCAGACAGTCGGTGTACATGCCTCAGGCTGAGATCTGCCTCAGGAGACGTGAATCGATGCTTACTGGTACCTACATAACAGTACAATTCATATACAACATTCGGCGCGTCTTAGCTTTCCCCCTTGGCCCTGCTGAGCAAAGGAAGTACTAGACTCCAGGATCACGATGAGATGCGCGCCCGGACGGTGCACGCCCGACTACGTCGGCATGACCGCCCGCCCTGGAGAAAGCTACACTACTGTATACTAGGCGGGATCCCCAAGACCGTGAACCCAAACAACGCGGACGCCCTGTCCCAACGGTGTTTCGCTAGCCGATAGCGCTGCTTGGGCTGCTCGCAGAGTTAGTCACAGTCAACTGGTGCCTTCACGAACCAGCCGTGATAGCTCCTCAGTTGACAATGAGACTACCCGCGTCGGTCTTGGGGGGCGGGGGGTCAAGCCGCAGGAGTCGTGGACTCGTCGACGCCCCGTCACGACGGTATTTCTCTAGGCGATGCAGTCCACAGTCCGTGGACTTATGGCAGGTCGAGGCAGCCGTCAGCGCATGTACGAGGAGGGTGGAGAGGGCCACTTACGAAATAAGACCCCGCCGCTGGTATTCGAGGGGAAGATGGGGGAGAAGAAGAAAGAGAAGAACGACGGTTCGAGACAGGTTGGTAGGATATTTATACGGTGAGCGAGCGGGGCTGACGGCGGCGGGCCGGGAAGCCAGCCTCCGGCGGGGGCGCGCCGTCTTCTAACTCGAACCGCGTCAGGCTCGCTGTCTGGCATGTCGCGGCACGATCGAACATAGCGCAGTAGGCTTCACCGGCTCTCGATCACGCCGGGCGAGTGGCTGGGATACCTGCAAGTTTGATCTCTCCCAGCTCAGTGTACTGCTTGAAGTGATATCTCGCTGAGTTGAGTAAACCATGATGAAGGATTCAATGAATTCACCTGGTCGTGTGCAGTTTGGTCGTGTGCAGTTTGGAGGGAAAACTTGAGAGTCATGCATGCCGATGAAATTTATATTGGAACTATGCACTCATCCCTAGGCTTGTCTTTAGCTACGTGTAACATCCGTCTGTGAGCATGAAAACCGAACATTACCTTGACTACAGGGCTCCGACACTTAGGCTAAGCTTGATCGCCAGTGGTTCGTTGTAAACCTGCATTGATGTGAGATGATATCGTGAGCGAGTCGACGGCATACCGACGTACCTAGATACAATCGAGGCACAACATACTTGCCACTGCAGTAAAGACCCACTGACCAGAGCCAGAGCCGTCTCATGTGGTCACCACGACAGCGCAATGCTCGGCTTATGCACCACAGTATTCCTCCAGGCGCTTGAAAAGTGAACAACATAGACATGATGATCACGTAACTCAGGTCGCCATCTCACTACCCTCTGAGTTGGATCCTGCTCGCCGTGAATAGCCAGGTGCATAGGCGAACTTTGAACTGAACTCCGAACCGAACACGAACTCACAGCCTGAGGGCTCAGTATGTAGAATGATTCACATCAATGAATAGACAAAACAGTGGCCCCAATGATGCCACCAGGACGCCATCAGTACAGTCGCGCAATGAATAGCAGCTGAAGCCATTCTGTCCTCGCATCATCACATACCCTTGTTCGCTGATATCGACAGTATAAAGACAACACTTATAGTCGCGGACTCGCTACCAGTGCGCTGCAGAGGGTGCGGACGAACGATAACAAGTGAGCACATACCTGACTGAGAGTCTACTGCGCTCTGTTCAAGCTCGTCCGACTCGGAACACTCGAGAATGGCTGTGAAGCCGTGAATGGCGAAGCTGGAGTCGTCGCAAGGGAGGGTGAGTACCCGATGGTGATGTGAGGGGAAGGGCGTGAGGCACATACCCTCCCTTTTCAAAGACACACGACTCGGGAACGGATCAGCACCGGCGCCCGAGCTGTCCACGGGGTTCGAGCAGATGCCCACTTTTGAGTGAGCATGAATCGTCCAAGGTCAATTGGCTCGCCGCGTCGTCCTGGGAGTTGCGCGCAAAACTCACGGTGGCTTTAAGTTGCATATCGGTGGTCGTCAGGTGTCCCTTCCGAGCGCCACTGGCAAGCGAGTAGCAGATAATATGGCGAGTCTATGTCGGTCAGCAGAGAGAGACAGGGCGCAGAGGACTTGATGCGGAAGCGAGCTCAAGCCCGATCGTCCCAAGCTGTCAGCTACATATTAGGAGGAGCGATCAAACAGTCGACCGGTGTGAAGGTGGTCTTGTGAACTCGGAGAGACCTGCGGGCCGTGAGCGACGCAGCAGAGTCAATTGTGCCTCTCCGTGGGATCTGAGTGGTTTACGCCGGGAACAGGTCCTGAGACATTTGTGCTGACAATCGTCAAGTGAGGCATTTTCTGAACGACTATGCCTGACTCGGGCCCTCCAGAACTTGAGAAGCCAAGAAGCGGACCATCAGCGCTGCATCGAATGAATTGTTGGTTACGACATGCCACCGGGAGGAAGATAAGATAAGATAAGATTGATCTGTGGACCGTCATCAGTTGGGCCACGCTGCTGCCAGATTACGGACTTCTTCAAGACACTGTTTAGGATACATGCGAGTCGCGGTACCCTAGTGTCGCAGACACAGCAATACATGAGTATGAGGAATGGTGCCGATGAGAATCGAAGACATACGATATCGGTTCAACTCACAATTTGTCCGCCGGACAATGCACAATGCTTGGACTCATACTGGTCCACGTCGAGCATCCCGTAAGGACTGAATCAGCAGATTGATGCACACAGCACAAATGCCTCAACACCGGAGGTACCTGCATGTTGATCAATTGCCCCAAGAAAATTTGCCCACAGAAGGACAGTCGATGCGCCACCCCGTGGTCATCCGGTCGTGGTTGTTGTTTCTGCTCACCAACTGCATTGTCGCCTGGACGTGAAAGTTCCGCACAAAATGAGCATTTTTGGTCGCGACTCTACTGCATCGATATATCTAGCAGAACGGTGACCGCTGTCTCAGTGCTCAAATGACATAGTCCACCACGTACCACACGCTTTTTGATGTATCTTGTACATAGCTGATATCGCGAAGGTGAACGCTGTCTTCTAGCGGTGGATAACGACACCCACACTGGCCCGACAGCCATGGTTATCGGACGCTAGCAGGGAGCCCTAGTTGCCGGCGGTCTGGGTCAGACAGGAGCGGTGCGGTGGTAGAACGGCTCCAATACAGTGGTGGAGCTACCTCCGAATAGCGCACCCCGGATAGCATCAGAGCACCCAGGTCGACGATCATCAGAGCAGGCCCGTTACGGGGAAGCAATCCGCAGGCTGCCGCACGTGTCAGGACGATCCAGAGACATATAAAAGAGGCGTTCGATGACCACCTCTCTCCAGTCCCAGACTACCCAACGCACCCCACAAGCACATCCTCGCCTCACAGCACTTCTTTCACAATGTTCACCGTGAGTAACACTTGTAGCCCGTCGCCTCGTTGCATGACACGCTCACCTTGGTATCTCTAGAACGTCGCCGTCCCCGTCAACGAGGCCAACTGTGGCGTCAGCAGCTGCAGCTGCGGCGAAGCGTACGTCTTACCATTGCGTCTATCGAGGGCTATATGCTTATACCTTTCCAGTTGCCAGTGCAAGCCTACCGAGTGCAAGTGCTGAACGTCTTGCCGTTCGATCCCGTCGCACCAGCCGTTCCGTCACCCTTCTGAGACACGAAGTAGGGATACACCAACGGCACTTACTGCATTGTACATGATGTAATCCGTCTGCGATGGGAACACGGAGTTGTTAGCAAGTGTCGTGACGTTATTGACATGAGAACCGCTGTGAGCAATTGCACCTGAGTATATGTCTGAGGGCAGACCACTGTGCGATGCCTGGCAGATTGCTAGGTGGTTAAGAAGCCATTAGATGACAGTCGCATCCGTAGTCGTCGTGTATCAGGTATTTTCGGCAGAATGATTTCAAAGGACTCACTCGGGTCTTTGTATCACTGTTGGTATCCTTGTTCTGCCAGCCTGGATATACATAATTCTGCCTAATGACCTGGAACTCACCAGACGCGGACAATGGTTCCGGATATAAAGACTTCGGCGATGCAGTACGAGGTGATGAGCCCACCGAGTCAGGCAGTCGTCCGATTCCTCGAGCAAGACACGGATGTCGTGGGAAAGTTAACCTCGCCGTTTGTCTCTGCGCGCTGACGCCGGTCCCGTTCACCACGCACTACACGAATACAAAAGACTTCCCATGTCGCCCACAGCTTACCATGCGGCCCATGCAGGTCAGTATCGTCGACGCACATGCACGCTGTGACGGTGACACGCATCTACTCCCACAACGGTCAGTGCGTACTACTGCGTGACCACGCTCCACCCGCTCCGATTGGCTGCGATACTATCCAAATTAGGCAGTCTTGTAGTTACGCAGAAGTCCGCCTTGCGGAAGGTGCGAGTCATCCTTCTCCCGATCACTTGAAGCTGTCATCCCGCCGAACCACAACGCGCTAGACACGAGGCCGCCGATAGTAGCCGCCTGGTACTGAGAACACGACGGGTTGAACTCAGACATGTCCGACTTGCAGCCAGATACAGGGCAGTGGCAGTTTACTGCGCTTCGTCTGTCGGAAAGCATCCGGCGTACGTCCGGGCGGCTCAGTGTGGGTTGCACGTCATACATCGCTCCAGGAAACGATGCTCACGCGAATGCCACAGCTCTGGGAAGGCTTTGGCGGAGACGAAGAGACGACTCATATATGGCGGCGGCTCGAAGGGGATCATGGGTGCCGTCTCGGGCGCGGTGCTAGATGCTGGTGGCGAAGTGACGGGAATTGTACCGTATGCGATGGTCGCGGCGGGAGGTGAGGTTGACCAGACACAGGGCAAGCGAGGACCCTCGGTGCTCCTCAATGAGAGTGGTCGAGAAAGTGTCTGTCTTTCGAGCCCGCTATCTAGTCGAGCTGCATTCTCAACAGTCTTGCATCTATATAGGTCGAAACAGTATGATCCGCGTTTTGTTTCGCAAATTGTGCATCGGCTCATGTTTGCTTAGGTGGTCGTGAACACGATGCACGAGCGGAAGACCGAGATGGCGAAGCGATCGGGAAGTTTTATCGCCTTACCCGGCGGATATGGGACTTTCGAAGAGGTACAGGGACACAATATCCGCATTATCTTAGATGAATGTCTGATGGGTTTATTTTGGGCCAGCTTTTGAGGTCATCTGTTGGTCGCAACTGGGCATTCACGAGAAGCGTGAGTGGCGGATCAATCCTCTATGCCATGCCCACACACGCCTGAACTTACGGTGGACCTCCTAGCGATCATCGTGATAAATGCCTTGGGCTTCTACAACCCTCTCCAGGAGCTCATACGCAATGGTATCGAAGCAGATTTCATCACCCCGACGAACGCGAACCTCGTGCGCTTCGTGAACGGGCCCGCAGACCACGTGGAGCACGAGGACTTCGACTGGGGAAAGGCTGCCCTGGACGTGCTAGAGAAATGGACCTTCCCACAGCGGACGCACTTCTATGACTGGTCGAAGATGAAAACCGTGGATGGGGAAAGGCTTGGGGACGCTCTTGACGCCGTTTGAACCACTACATAGCTCGCAAAATGCATAATAGGCGAGCTTGAACACAACAGACTATCTCATCCATAAACGCTGCATTGCCAGTACTCATCCGTATAACAACGAGCGTTCAACGTGTATTACACTCTACACAAATGGCAGGGAGCGACAATTATAGACCGTCCCTGAGTCCCTCCCAGAGATGATAAATACGATAAAGAGTGTGTGCGCTGCATCTAAGTAATAGCATAGTCCATAGTGATGACTTCACGAGCACTAGGTCTGCCAACTCTACGGCCAGCCCTCCTCTCCACTCCTTCTGCCTCTGTAATTGCACTCGACGAGGAGCGGGACGATGGCGTTGTCCTCCGGATCTTTGAAGAAATCCAGGAGCGCCCAACCGCGAATGCGCACCTTGCTGCTTATGTCGCCCGCCTGCGACGCCCGCATGTTGCCCTGGTGGCCCGCGCTCCCGCTGCTGAGCATGTCGATAAGCCATGTACCCAGTCGACCATTGACTCCTTCGACACCGAAGCCCAGCTTGGGCCATCCGAAACCCCTGGCAATCGTCGGTGGGAAGGCGAGGGGCACACTCGCCGCGGAGAAGA